>NW_020799095.1:149625023-149698686 GCF_003259725.1 Athene cunicularia
TGACTAGAGGACCAAACCCCCCCCCCCCTCGGTGCAATTTTCATCTAGAACCAGAGAATTGTTTAGGTTGGAAGGGACTCCTGGGGGTCTTGAGTCCAATCTCCTGGTAAAGCTGGGCTCCATGCACAGCGAGGTCAGGTTGCTTGGAGCTTTTTCCTGTCAAGGTTTGAAAGCCTCCCAGCATGGAAATTCCAGAGTGTTTCTGCGTGACATGTTTCAGAGCTTACCCACACACACTGGGAAACATTCTGATCTGTAACTAATGAGAATTTGCCCTCCTGCGTGTTGTGAGTAGTGGTTCTTGCCCTTTGGCTGTGCATTTCTGAGGAAAGCCAGGCTCTTGGGTACTGGTCTGTCCTCTTTATCTGGTGATACCGTTCCACATCTTTCCCTTCTTTCTCCTCTCCTCCTCCAGACTCATGCTGTTTTAATTGTTGCTGTCATCACTCTCCCTCTGAATACAGCCTGCATTTATTTTATCCCCCAACACAGCTACTTTTACTCTGGATTTACTCATTCCCTTCCCTTGCTGGTGAGGTACTCTTCCTGCCTGGGTTTACACACCATACACATCTTCCTATGTCACATTTTTTCAGGGCTTCGTTCTCCTTCATGACAGTCAGCTGTAAGTTATCAGTACACTCTGACTGCCAATTAAAAAGAATCCTATTCTTCCAGAGCCAAAAAAAAAAAAAAAAAAAAAAAAAACACAACTGTGTCATATCTTTTCCTTGCAATCCCTACCCAGCCCGACCGTTCCTTCCTTTGTGGTTAACTCCACACAGTCAACAAGATGATAAGTTGTTTGTGAGAAGGGCTACGCCTTCCTCTAGCTATGCAAATTATTAGCCTACACAGAAGCTCTCATAGTAACAGACGGTGGAATCATATGAAATATTAAGAAACAGGAAAAAACTTCAAGGTAGCTATGTTATCCATAGAGCAACTTTGAAAGATCATCATAATTATATTAAAATTGCCCCTTATTTTAACCACCTATGAATTATCTTGTACCATGAACAACCAGTGACAGCACAAAATTATATTATGAAAATGATAAAACGCACAACTTTGAAACAAGACATAAGACTGAAGAACTTGGCAAAAATTTTAAACAAATCCAAGAATGAATTTACAATACCTACATATTGTTTGAAGCTTATATTGACAGGCAAAATAGATACTCGGCACTCAAAAAATCCCAAAGGTGGTCACAAATATCAAATGTGTCTGCACAGTATCTCAGTGATGTTTCAAATCGTAAATATCACTCCCCCCCTTGTGGCTGGTGAAATGGAGATATGGACACTGGAATAAATTATTGCAGAATAAACTAGGGTGTAAATTTAGACTGGTCTCAGAATTGTGTGCTCACATTTATTCCAAGATAAACATAAGGTAGTCTATATCCTGGTTTACAGAGGGCAAAAAAAATTTCTAGTTAATGATGATGCATTTATTGCAAGCTCCACAATTGTGCAGACACAGCTGCCACAGGGCAACTAGTGTGCTATTATACGTACGTTATGAAAATAACTTTCAACAGCACTCATGATGGTTCATTTATTTAAGAAAGGATACATTTCTACCCCAAAACTGTCCACTGCATGTTTGACTAGATAATCACTCTCAATGCTTTCTAAGCCCCTCTCCAAGGATTGTAGCATACAGAGCTAAAATTATAAACAAATTGCTAGTAAAATCTGGAGTTTTTCTTGGGAGAGAAAGTAGGTGATTCATATTTCCAGTTATTTGAATTCATTGTATGGTCTAATTTTCTCCAACAGATAAGGTCCAGATTTCTAAAAAGAGTAGTATCAATCTGGCCTTCTGAAGATAAAACTTAATACACTATGTCTTGCATTTTCCACAGAAAGAAAATACTGTAATGGAAGATACGGTGAAAAGAAATATTTCTGAACAAGGAAATGACCTTTCAGAAGCATAACCCTACCTGAGTTGTGCTTTAAGTTCAGTAAACCTGGGTCGTCTACTAGGGTCGTATGCCCAGCACTTGGTCATAAGGCTGTAGAGGGTAGGAGGGCAGTTTGGAGGCATTGGGAGCCGCTCACCGTTCTCAATTCGCCCAATCACATCATTGTTCTTCACTCCCTGGAAGGGCTTTACCCCATGCATTAGGATCTCCCACATACACACACCTGAGAAACACACACAAAAAGATTTTCCTCGGTGTGAGCAAGCAACAAAACCTGTTAAAACAGTGGACAAAGCCCAGTTTTGTACAGCCAAACAATGCAATTTCTTCTAAAACATACAGCTAGGGAATCAGCTTTGACTTACCAGCTGGCAGCAGAGAGGAGTGATGTGCAGTAGGATTACACACTCGGTACCACCCTGAGCTATTTATGAGGAAGCATGACCCGCAGCTGGCTCACAGCAGCCTGGCCTCGCGTTTAACTACCTTTTACCTACTGTAAATAAGAATGGTTGCTCATATTCAAATCTACTTTTTTTATGAGGTAGAATGAGCTGTTTGCTCTTCCCTTTGACTCGTTCCAGCTGGCTTGTGTGGACACGTAGAGTGTATTTTCACTTTGAGGGTGTTTTAACGCTGGCATTGATCCAAATTTTTTGTGCTGAAACTATGTAATAAAACAGTTTCTGTTGAAACTATGTTAAAAGCATAAAGGGAAAAATGGACTGTCAGTTTAGGACTGGCCAGAATGTTCCACAGACTTCATTTTTCTAACTCTGACTGTACTAAAGTTTTCTTCAAACTATTATAAACCTGCTAAAATTCACATACCTTTCACTTAAAAACATTCAAATTTTATTTTGTAAAGAAGGTGAACTCTTACTTTACTGTCCTGCTCTTATTTCAAGTCTCATCATCTTTGTTCCTTTACACAGGCTATCTTTGTTCTGTCTGTCCAGACAGCAGTCTGAGCACAGGTGATCAGATTCATTTAGGAAAAAACATCACGGCTTCAGGATATTCCTACTTTTCCTTATTTTAAATCAGCTTCTGGTCATATTTTGTAAGCTAGGAGGAGCTATGAAAGACAAATTAAGTGGGAATCTAGCATTAAAAATCTGGAGAAAGGACATCCCGTAGGCTGATCAATGCATTAAGCAAGGAAGCAGACATAATCACCAGAAAAGTGAAAATATAAAACTGAAACATCAAGTAACAATGGTCTAACAGAAAGAAATAGAGGGGAAAACAACAGTAAAAAAAAAAAATCATCTCCATTATGACTATGACCTTCATTTCTGTCAGCTTCTCATTAGAGCTTTCGGCTTACTGAGTAGAAGAAGGGAAGAAAAATACAGATGGAAAATGTGCTGTAAGAAACTGGATTTTCAGAAAGTACAGTAAAAACAGTGCCAAATATCTGGAAATAATTCGTTTACAGCAGGTAAAATGAAACACTGAAATTCTCCAGCTGGACACAAGAAACCCCACCATTTGGTGCTGACTTACCAAACATCCACACATCGCTAGCTGAGGTAAACCGTCGGAAGTTGATTGACTCTGGAGCCATCCATTTGATAGGTAATTTTCCTTTGGAAGCTACAGGGAAGGCAAGACAAAGTAGGCTTTCATTCCTACTACTGAGCTCCACTTCAACTATCAAATTTTGTACACGAGATTTCTGAACTGTCTGACCAGTTCTGCTGGTAGTCCTCTATCTGGAGAGAAGAGCAGCACTTTGCCTAAATATTCAGACTGATGGAGTTCCTTCCAGTTTTAAGTTAGTTTTTATTTCAAGATGCAACTATTACAGTTAAGAAGGTACTGGCACCAAATGTGAAACTGTCATAAAATCTCAGCAAGGGAGTGTTTTTAAATGATTAATTAAAAAAGGGTAGGTTGTTTGGCCTTACATAAAACAGAAAGAATAAACAAAAACCAAATTAATCCCCAACCTCCCAGTAAAGCCCCCAACAACAAATCCTCAAAGCACAAGAAACGACATCAAAACTATTCCCCCTCTCTCTCAGCAGTTAGAACAACAATATGTAGCTCACAGTGATGTCAAGAGACAAATGAAGCAAGGAAACATAATGGAGTGTAAAGGACTGATAAAGGATATTTTAAAATATATGACTGAAACCAGAAATACATTGAAATTAGATTTATGAATACATGGGTTTTATAACATACACCAGATTTGAAACGCTACTCTTTGGTACCCTACAGGCAATCTCTATTTTCCTGCTGTATTTCCCCACCAGGCACCACAGGACTTCTCACACCTGCTGGAGGCACTTAAGATCAATATTCCATTCAAAATGGGGGAAAAGTTAGGCTTCAAAGTCTTATTTGTTCCGAATCTCCCTAGTCCAGTGGCATCTGAAGAATGCAGCATACAATGACAGCACAAACTCAAAATTTACCTGTAGGTAACCCTGAACTCGTTGTAGGCTACCTATAAATTATGCCATGAATATTACCTCAAACAGGCTTCAAACGTGGATAGCCTTCTAAAAATTGTAATGAAAGCACTACAAGCTTGGCCTAAAAATCGGAATTTTACCTACACTATTTTCTGCTTTTTTGCAACTTAAATCAGACCTTGTGATTCTTCTTTTTAAGCACATAGGCATTTACTGCCATCTATGAAACTGTTGAATAGCTTGCCTTTTTATACAACGGCTAGACCAAGAAAACCTGATTAATTCCTTTTGACAACAAACTCATACTGTGAGAAGCAACTGTGTTCTAACTGGCCTGCAAAAAGGATCCAGAGTGTCAACTTACCTTTATAGTAAGTACTGTCTTCCATGTATCGGGATAAACCAAAGTCACCTAGTTTCACACAGTCAGTGGCAGATACCAGCACATTTCTAGCAGCAATATCCCTGCCAAACAGAAGAAACATTATTTTAGTAATTTAAAAAAGTGGTGAAAAATAATTTGAAAAAAATTATTAAAATCCAGAAGTATCAAACTCTTTTGAGAAGACCGAATTACTTCTCTACTCGTGGTTTGGGTGTGCATGTACAGAAAATGATGACTACATATTTGTTTATCAGTTCTCAGGAGCTTGAAAAAATGCTGCAGTACATTTGATCCTTACAAGAAATAACTGTTGTTTGAAAGTATAACTGTCAATGCCAACATCAGAGGAAAAAGTTTTACTCTTCAACTATTTAAATATCACAGGAGAACAATTTCTGGCAATTAGAATTGATAGAAAGCAGAAAATCTCCCTCCTAACCCTGCCAAGGTAAGGAACTGGTTTAAGATCTCAGTTCTGTAAGAGGCTTCCTAATTAGAAGCTCAGTTTTTAGTGATGTCACAGGGATTGTGAAAAGACTTGAGCATTTTTCTCTTGCAGTTTCCCAGGTGAGACAACCAACCTTATGTGTCTGTTGATTCTGGCTTGACTAAGCAAACTGAGCACTGCTACTTTCTGCCATTTCAGTAAGGTATGAGTGAGTTGTGTTTTGAAATTTCATTGCTGGAGTTAAAATAAACATCTACTTAGCCAAAATTCAAGTATCTGTTACAAACATAAGAGTATGTTATGTACAGTGGGTTTATACACATATCTATGTATATATACATACCCAGTACTTAAATACATATGTATTTGTATCTACAATATATGCAACACACATAATTTGAACGTAAGTATTTAAACACAGATGAAATGCTCAAGTTTAAAATGAAATGGTACATGATACTGGAGTGCTGTGAACTTTTAATTGCATAAAATAAGAGGCTAGAGCCAGCCTCTTCTCCCTAGAAAGCCCATGTTCAAATTCAAGGGAATAAAATTAAAAATACACCTAGAAGGAAATTTAGGTTCATTTTCTGGTTAAGCAAGCACTTGTGTTTTATAAATATTTTGTCTTCCCTGTTCTTTCCTTAAGAAGGCAGCTGCCCCTTGTTTTGCTTTTCTATATTTGGAAGATTACAGTTGATTCGCAGCTTTAAAAAATATTGTAACCACAAAGCAACAACTCAGCTGAAATCTCTTCTGTTTAAAATCTTGCTCCACCTCCAAGTCAATCCAGAAGTGGGCCAGCAGGTGTCACTCTTGAAAAGTGTAATTTTGGTGTCAGCGTCTGAAGAAATGACACACTAGTATGGAGACTGACAGAATACAGGTAAATGGATTTTAGGAGTTTCAAAGTCTTGCTGCTACACATTCATCATTTGTCAAGGAAAAGAAACGCAACAGGAAGGCTTCAAAGATCTAGCTATGTGTTGGAAGCATTTGTCTTCACTTGAACAAGTGTATCCAATAGCCAGAATACTGCCAGTCAAAAATCCAGTAATCCAGGACAACCTCGTATTCCCTAAAATTCCACATAACTGCATATAAAAATACATGTATAAAATCTTACCTATGTACAAATCTTTTGCTCTCTAAGTAGGCAAGTGCTGTGCTAAGCTGGTAAGCGTAGAGTATCAGAGAGGCAAGATCCAAGCTGTATTTTCTTACTTGCAAAAATGATCTCAACTTTTTGCACAAAGAAGAAAAAAAAGGAAAGAAGTTAGGACAAAAATAATAAAAAATGTGAACAAGGCACTTCTCAAATTGTAAAGTTAACACGAGTATCAATAGGCATGCCTTCCCTTAAGGCTGGAGGAGAAAAGAAAACCACTTGCTGTGAAGAAATCTGACTCTGAGTTGAATTCATGCTGGTTTTTCTACATGAAAACTGTTAGCCAAACAAACAAACAAAAAAATCCTGCAATGCTTTCAGGCTTCTTTTGAAGACTAAGAGCATATGCTGCTGCTGTTCCAGAGTAAAGCACTCCTGGACTTTTTTATGTATTCTTCCCTTGACAACTGTGAGTGGTTTTGAATAAACAGCATGAAGTCAGTCTAAACACCGATTAGATCAGTATTGTTTTGGAAGCATTAATTCTAATCTACAACTGGATTTGGCTCATGGTAGCCAGTATCAATGCAGAATTTTCATAAGCTATATGCCCAGTATAAGGCAGTTAGGACCTAATGGAAGGTGGCACTAGAGTCTCCTTATACATTAAAACAAGGCCTTGAAAAGTGATATGGACACTGCAAAGGAAATATGTAATTTTTGGAGAGAAAATTACTTCTCCACTAATGGATTTTCTGAGCTTTTTTTTTCTTGGACAACATATGGCACTTTGATAATTACAATTATTATCTTACAATGCAGTATGAAGGATCACTTCAGCTCACTTTTTCAGAAACACATGGCTCAAAGGAAACAAGTGAGATCTAGTTTTGTTTAAACCATTCATCCAGAAGACACAATAGTGAAGAAAGTCATCTTATCTAGAGTCTCTGCTGCAGAGATTGTATAGAAAAAAACCCAGAAGAAATTCAGTGTTCCAAGAGAAAACGCACTATTACTCAGGAAGAATAAAAGGTGTACCACAATTTCACTTCTAGAAGATATGTTTGCTATTGCAGCTTAAATGATACCGCATTATCATCATCTTGACACAGGTCATGCTCTCAGTCTGGAACAGCAATTGAATTCTCTGAAAACTATGACTAAATCACTTTGGTATGAGATGATGCAGTTGCCTCAGTGGAAGAGTTAGATCAAATTCTGCCACTCCTGTTTCTGAGTCTGTAATTCTACAAACAAGTATGATATCATGTTTGAGGAGGGTGTCTTTGCATTAGTACCAGTAAGTGATTTTTCCAGTCTTTTGTAAAGGTGTCTGTGAGCTGAAAGAGAGATGACCACAGTTGCATGAGGAACTGTCATACCTCTCCAAGTGTACAGAGCTCCATGATTATCCAAACTGGGTTTTCCGTAATAACTCCAATAAGCTTCACGATGTGAGGATGGTCAAACTGACGCATTGTTACTAAAAGGAAAAGGAATAAATTGGTGTGTTACATAAAATCTTTTTTTTTTTAAAATAAAACGTCAGTTAAGAAGCATTTAGTCTATGACCCGAAAATATCACAGTTCTGCAGGAATTGAAACAACTGCTTGCAAGCAATAATATCTGGTCATTTAAAATTCAGTGAGCAGTATGAAACACTGCTTGCTTCGGTGAACTGCTGTGGAAGGTGCAAGACAAGTCAGGTTGTCTGGCTCTTCTGCCCTGGTTGAGCACAACATAAGTTAACATAACAACCTATCAATTCAGTGCATGACCAACTAACTCCTGCCTTTCTATTGGATAGAGGGGGAAGGGGAAAAGAGTATCTATAATTCAATGTCTGGAAAAAATGTATCAATTTACAACACAGACTAAAATCTCATTTAATCATTACATTCACATCTCATTTTATTTTCCATGACTTAATCAGCTTTTCAGTCTCAGCAGTGCAGTCACAGTATATTTTATGCAATAAGACACAGAAATCACAGAATGGTTTGGGTTGGAAGGGACCTTAAAGATCACTCAGTCCCACCCGCCCTGCCCCGGGCAGGGACACCTTCCACTAGCCCAGGTTGCCCCAAGCCCCGTCCAACCTGGCCTTGAACCCTGCCAGGGAGGGGGCAGCCACAGCTTCTCTGGGCAACCTGTGCCAGGGCCTCACCACCCTCACCGTAAAGAACTTCTTCCTTATAGCTAATCTAAATCTACCCTCTTTCAGTTTAAAGTCATTACCCTTCATCCTACGACTACACTCCCACAAAAAGAGCCTCTCTCTCCTTTCTCATAAACGTCCTTTAAGTACTGGAAGGCTGCTATAAGGTCTCCCCAGAGACTTCTCTTCTCCCCAGCTCTCTCAGCCTGTCCTCACAGGTAAGGTGCTCCAGCCTCGACCATGACCTCCTCTGGACCTGCTTGAGCACGTCTGTGTCATGCGACTTGGATTCTGGGTAGCTCTTTCAGTTCCCGGGAGATCAGTCTGGGTGTAGGTGTCCACACAGAAGGTTCTATCACTTCCACCCGGCCTTCAGTCACAGCTTTGCAGTGACGGTGGGTGGGAACCACTTGATTTCAACAGGAAGCTACATCCATCTGGTTCCCAGAAGAAAACAGCCCAGTTCTCCAGAGACCACTACCCCTGAGTGCCCGGCCACACAAACTGCTAAACCACACCCTGTTTGCCCATCGTGTAGGTAGCACTCCAGGTCACTAGTGCTCCCTAGAGTCTGCCTTTTACAGCTGCAGGGGTTGGCCACGGTTACTCCTGGCCTTCCCAAGCCTCATCATCCACTCTACATCAGCTGCCAGATTCTGGTGGCCCTTTGTGACCCCCTGGTGTTACTGGGGTTCAGGTAACCCCTCCATCCATCATGCAGAGAGTACCAGCACTGAAGCTCACCACCTCAATGAGTGATGGCTACACCACAGTTCAATCTCCTGCCACTGCTCCTGGTGCTGCTGTGGCAGGAGCTGGTGGTTCCTGGCAGGTCTCTCCGCTCCCCTCAGGTTCCCCCGACTCAGGAAACCCCCCTGTGCACTGTGGCCCATCGTGCTGGCACCGGAGCTGCTCGCCTCGGCGGCTGACTCAGTGCTTATTTATGTTTTGGGTAGATGTATTTGGTAGGTTAAATGAAACATCAGTCCTCTGATTAAGTTCTTCTCTTCCAACATATGCATGACAAACATCCTTAATTTAATCTTGAAGTAGAGTCTTTTTTACATTTACAGTTTGTAGTGTCAACAAAAATACATGGCAATTACCAAACTGGAAAGTCTACTTCAGTTAGCCTAGAAGTGGACAAGACTAAAAATGCAATCTTCTGGCTTTTAATTAATCACAAGCAAAGCCAGCAGGTGTTTTTGGATTCCTGCTCTGATGAGCTCTGAATTCCGCTTCTGTACACTGGTAGACAGCAGCTGTAAAAACAGATCTTGCAATGCCACAAATTCTAAGGAAAATCCTTGGGTAATGCTGTTTAGAAGACCTAATGTTGTAACAGTTTAATAACATATTCTCCTGCAGTGAAACTTATATGGGCAAACAGGGTAATATCTTAATAATAATACAGAAAAAAAATCAATAAAGCAAATAACCCTGTATCAATGACATAGCCTAACACATTAATAAAAAAGAAGAAACAATGTGGTGAAACGTCAAATGGGCAATAGCAACTGCTAAAATACTACACAGAATTGAAGCTAGATTCCTAATCATTCAAATCCCCTCTTTCCTTTTCAAAGTAAATGGAATTTCAGAGGGAACCTATTTCCGACACCTTGAAAAGCATGCACTGCTGAACTAGTTTGTCTGAACCCAATGTTAGTATTAGAATCTCAGTAAATAAAGTGTATATTCCAAACAAGCCCCAGTGATTTAGCTTTAGGGTTCTCTTGGGCTAATCTAGCCTAATGCAATTTACAGTGCTTTATAACATGGGAAATGCGGCTTCATTTGTGTGAAAATGAAGCAGGAATACAGTTTTAATTATCAAAGCAATGGAAAGGCAAATAACAAAAATAGTTTTATATCATATTGTCTTACCAGTTTTAAAAATAAAACATTCCGTTGTTGGAAAGTACTTCCCATAAACCAAATCAATCAATGTTAGCTAACAAACTCACCAATTCAGAAAAGTAGGAGAGTTATTGTATCATTTTGTCATTTAGTTTCTAGAGGCAAGAGAATTAAACTACTTCCAGAAAGGAGCAATCTACCAAAAAGCCAGTGGAACGTCAATACAAACCTCCCCCAAATCAGGTGGTTTGTATTTTAGCATATACAAATGCATTAATAGTAATACACTGCTACGCAAAAGCAGACAGGAATGAAGAGACGGGTGCTGCTCATAAAAACATTTTCTTTCATCTACTATTTATTCTGAAGTCTTTCTCCTTGCAAGAATCAAAACTACATCTTTTCAACATCAAAAACTCCACCACAAGCAAACAACTAAAAGGCAAAAATATGTTAATATTCCTAATATTAATATTAAAATATTAGGAAACATGTCTTAATTCAGTGAATATCCAACTCTGCCTCTTCAGATATTGGATTTGGGCCTTTTGAAGAGTGCTCTTGAAAACTAGGAGGCAGTATCTTCTGAGAGAGTTTGCAGTCTGAAGGCGAACAAGGGAAAGTTAACAGATGGGAATTAGAATTTAAAAAAGAAAGAAGAAATGGCAAAACTATTAAATCAAAATTGAAAAGCACTATTTATCTGTCTACTACGTTGGCATTTCCTAATCTGTCAAGCTCAAAGCAGAATAAAGAACATTCAATGAGCAATTATTTTCTACATTGTTAAGAGACAGCAGCCTACTTCTGACTGTTAAGTTATTACTACAAGCAATGGTATTTACTCTTACAACAGCTAGAAATATAATGGAAAAAATTACAGTAATTTAAGAAAAATCTGACATCCAGAAATAAGAAGGCATTAGCTATGAACACAGATTTTCAGAACAACTGGGAAAAAAAATCCTTGAACAAAGGAATAGTGAATAAAGGTATACTGTAACATCTGGCCATAACCAAATAATTTATTGATACAATACAATACCTTTACGAGATTTATAGATATACAATAGCAGAAGATAATATGCAAAAAATGAAGGCCTAAGTCTCACATCTTTATTTACTTACAAAACCAAACAGTAGAGAAATCAGTAACTACAACATTTTTATAGAAGTTTTCTGTAATATTCATGCCAACAAGTCTTCCTCTATGTGTGAAATGGACCATTTGGGGAATGCAATATTTCTGGGCAATTATTTTAGAAATTGGTTTATTTTATCATAATTTTTAGCTCTGAATTTTCAAAACAGATCTCCGTTAGACATAATATTTTTAGCAACTTTGTTAACAAAGAAAATCATCTGACCTGAAGTAATACACTGAAACAAGTGCTAAATTTTTAAAATTCATTAGGAGGAAGAAAGAAACAGAGGATCAGTTCTCTACTATTCTAAAACTGGTTCTGAAGCCTTTCAGGAGCCAGACATCACTGAAAAGATTCACATTAGTATTACAAGTTTCTGGCACAGATGGCTGCAGTCTTTGCAAGGACCAGAAGCTACCCCAAAAGAAGTATCTTAATACTCACAGGCTTCTTGTAAGAATTTTTCTCTAACGCTGTCTGAGGTGCAGTTTTTACATGTTTTGATTGCAACAGCCATAGCTGGATTTTCCTGAAAGACATTATTGAGAAATAACTGAAATACAGCCCACCAAAAGCCAAGTCCTTTAAAATTCTAGCAAAACTCCTTTAGAGAAAATTATTTACTAAAATATATTTAGTTAATAAATTAAATTTTGAAAGCTTCGGTGTTAAAGTATTATTATAATCAAGACACCTAGTATACAACATTTACATCTAATGTGCCTAGGAAATATTTAATGTTTTAAACTATGTTAAATTATACAAAAATTACGACAAAAGATAGTAAGTTTAACTGAATAGTACTGTGAATTTTTTCATTATTGAAGATATTCTTGACAAAAGCAAACAGGTAGATAGATATATGCCTAAAACCCACACTTGGCTTATGCAAGCAAGCAACCTGGAAAGCCAAATAAAGGACTTTTTGTGGCTCTTGCAGAGCAAAGACTGGCTATAATTTTGAACTCAAACTACAAAGGCAAGTAAAACAAAGACTTTACATATTAGCTTCATGATGTTATACCAAGGGCTTAAAACCAAGTTAAAAAGAACACATGTACTCAAAATCAGAAGCAGATTTTACCGTCTGGCTGCTTATCCTCTGAATATTGAAAAATTAGAAGCACTGAGACAGCCCAAAGGAAGCCTCTAAGCTCAGGTGGCATCTTTCATCTCTTGCTTTTGTGTGTTATTCAAATACCCTTCCCGTTAAGTTACAGAGCCCACAGAATCTGAAAGTGTTTTCCTCTTAAGAAGCTTGAGGTGTTCAGACTTCACTAGTATTCAGAACGCCACAACTTACTTAGAAAATAGTATTTTTACAACACAGTGTATCCCCACAGTAACATGCGATGCTCAGATGACCTCAACTCATTGTTGAAAACAGCTGAAGTGTTTTAAAATTAAGCTTCTACATTAGGTCTAGTTCTGCTCAAGGACTAGTATGCTTTTCTTCCAACTGGAAAATTGGAAATTCTGCATTGCTTAACGGGAAGATTACTAATCAACCTTTCCCCAAAAGGCTACAGGATTGACGTATGCTATCACCTAGTTTTGAAGGCCAGTGAGAGCTGAAGGTTCAGAGAATTATGTTCTATGTGTGCTCACGCTTGCTCTGTTTTAAACCTATTTTTATAGACAAACATTACCAGAATTAGAATTATATGTGTATTTTGCAGGCTTTTTCTACATTACTCAAAACACAGCTCTTCACGTTGATTTTGCAGGAAAATATTGATTAAAACCTTTTCTCATGTATAAACATGCCCATAAACTGACTGAAAAACTGGTGGTAAATTAAGATGACTTTATTCCTTTCCGAAATCAGGATTCAGTAATCAACACCGGATGAGACTGCTGGAGGCCTGCCAGACCAATCCCTCTCCTGGTGTTACAGATGAAGTTTCTGAAACATTTCATAACCAAGATTAGCATCAAAAAGGAAGAGTTTCAGTGTCTGCAACCAGCAAAGACTCCAGACATTCTGCAAAATGAATATAGGAAAAGGCCTGGTATCAGGGTTTTGCTGATTTTTTGTTTTCAGATAAGGAGACAAAAGAGTGAGGATATATGAGACTGGCAACAGTTTGTGTACTGAGCAGCAAACACAATTTTAAATGACACTTTTGGATTAATCTCACAGGTAATCAGCCTTTAAAGACAGTCTTATTTGAATTGCTTACATCTGAGAAACCGGATCCTATATGTATAAATACATTTTCCAGTCAGTATCCTATAAATACAGGCTGGTTGTGATATTTCAGGAATACCTTACTCAGTAGTAAGCAGCATTTGAGAAGATGCTGCACAGTCACTAGAATAAGAACTTTATAAGTGCAGTGAACAGGGATAAATGAGATTTTTTCAGATTCAAATATGAGACAGCAGAACAAGAAGCCAGAGATCAATCCTGTATTTTTGGCATGTGAGCTGAATATATAAAGGGTTGGAAACACCATCATGTTATTGTAACTTATCTTTTCTCTATTGTAAGATTTCTTCCAAAACTGTAAGTTATACTCTGCGACTAGTAGATTAAAATTTATTAATACCTTTCTGTTTTGCTTTCACATATTCATATCTTAAAATAGTAAAATTTTTATTAATAAATCTAATCAGCAGGTTGACCTTTAAAAAACTCATACCAGAGACAAGATGACTGAATAAAATCTGTTTTCCAATTCAAGGAGAGAGACAGCATTTTCAAAACAATAGTCTCTAAGAAAATGAGTCTTTAATTGGCTTTACAGAGAGTGCACTAGATTTATCCACTGTGCCCCAAGTTCAGTGAAACTTTACTCTTCAATTACTCCTGTTGACTTGGACAGGATGAAATGAAAAATAAGAATCTCCCTTAATTCAAAGTAGATCAGATCTGCTTTTCTAAATGAAGGTATCAGAACAGATTTCAAACTCGTCTGAAATAGATAACATGTATCCTTATTTACTTAAATACTGCATTAAAGATTTATTTATTTAACCCACCGAGTCCAGGACACTAACCAGCAGTTTCTGGGAAATGTTGTTTCTGAAGTTAGAACTAGATTGTTGACCAGATGTAACATTACGTCATCTACTGAAAATCCAGAAAATCTCTTCAAATGAGAAATAAATATTCACTTTACACTTGTAGAATCAGTTTCTTATAAGCCTGATATTGGCTGAAATGAAACAATTTTCCATCTTTCTCTTGCTTTTTTCCAAATTTAACTTTTTTATCCATTTAAATTGCAATCTTAGTCTTTGTGGCTGCAGTCTAGAAAAACTCGTAAGCACCAGCCTGAATTACACAAGTCCTGCCAACGTCACTGGTTTCGCTGAGGTGACCCTTGTGCATTGGGGTTTTGCTGGATCGGTGTCCAAGTATTTTGTATCTTTTCTTTCAGGTAAAAGCAGTAACTTTATTAATGTACAAGCTTCTTTGTGAGAGATATAGTGAGATGGTCACTGGGAAACACACATTTGTTTGATGTTACTGTCCTTCTGTTGCAGGCTACTGTCCTTCCAGCAGAGCAGATTAAAATTGCTTCTCAGTATTTCAGCACATAAATTAGATTACTTTACCCTGACACAGTTGGCAGCTTCTGCACTGAATGCTGAACCTAAAGGCAAGTCAGGCTGGACACCCACAAATACAGTTTTAAACTTTGGAAAAGGTTCTAAAGCACTGAATACTCAATAGGGGAGTATGGCCAAAGGGGCGTGTGCTTACCATGCTTGGACACACTCAAAGTGAAGAAGAGAGTGTATGGTTGGGGTTAAAAGCAATGACTTCTAATTCCAACTCAGCCAGTGGCTTTGGTACGGTCCTGAGTAATTTACTTGGCTCTTTTGATTCCTTTCCTCATCTATAAAAAATGGGGATAAAGGAGCAGAGAAACTACTCTGGAGCTAGTTTTCTACTTATCTGAAACATGGGAAATCATCTCTACATGCTGATTATTCTGAAAAATAAATCACAAAGTCAATATTTGTTCTGGAAGACTCAGGCATCTAAGGAATAAATTTATTTTTTATTTTTTTAACTAGAAAGGTTTTATTGTTTGTTTATTTTTACTGCAGAAGTGAGGCTTACCGGACTCATGTAAACTCCTTGGTGTACATCTCCAAACTGTCCTTCACCAATGCATCGCCCCAGTTCAATTCTCTCCCTTTGAATTTCATAATCTCTGGCTATAAGAATATAATGCACTTAAAATATTAAATTTACGATGAAGGGCAAAGAAATAATCCACAAGATACAAAACTCAAAGTAAGTCACTCAAATGTCTCACGTATGAATAACTAAGAGATTAACATTTGCTGCACACCAACCTATACAAATGCTTTATGCACACAGTGGAAACCTCTTAAACAAATGTCTGAACCAAAGCAATGAAAAAGGAATTGTGAAATCTAATTTGCTAAATTAATTACTATGCATTACTTTTCAATGCAAGACGTAATTGAATCCTTCTTAATTATAGCTAGTAAAAGACAAGGAACACAAATAGCCTAGGGCAATAGCGATGATATTAAACAGCCTCAGCACACATCCCTTAGATGTTTAAGAGAACTCCACTATGTGGTATTTTAGATCTTGGAACCATCAAATGAGCCCAGAGAATTTTTAAAGAGGTAACTGCAAGAGAAAATACAGAATCAAGAGCATGGCAAATAAAGATAAAATGAAAGAGCACAATTTTGAGCACACTACACTTCTATCAGTGTGTAACTGAAGTAAAATTGTTATGTTTTGTGGACTTGTGCAATTTTGTTAACTTCATGGTTTAATAGACTGAGAATATTACTGATAAAAATGGCTCAGTACTTCAGCAAAACATTTAATCAATTGCAATTGAATTACTTCAGTTGCAATTTACTTTTTAGCAGACATGGAAAAATATTTCAGGAATAGCAGAAAAGCAGGTACAGTATATGTTTTCACTTCTACTTGTATTATTCAGAGAAAAAAAAAAATATAACCAACCAGCTTAGGACTTCGTAACTGATGATTTTGACTTCATTAACACTACAGAAATAACGTCATCTAGAGCTGGGTAACAAAGTGATAAATGACTTTTTCATTTCTTTTTTTAAAGTATTGCATTTTCCTCTTTAAAATCCCAAAGCTAACTGGTTTAACTATAAATGTTTATTAAATGAAAGTGAATAGTAAACTTAAAAATTCCACATCATTCCAAACTGCAAGCACACAGGGATGGGTAAAGGGTCTCCTGTTACCTTCATCTATTCCATAGCTTTCTGCAGTGCAATTAAGAGAAAAATCAGATGCTTACTTAGATATAGCTTCTTAAAACCGAGACAAGGACAAACATTTTTTAACATTTTTTTTTTAAATGAAGAAATATACTGATGCAATTTTAAGTTTACATTAGCAGAAGTCACAGGTCTGTTCTTGTGATCTTTACTGACTCAGTCCTTTGAGAGCTGAACACTTGAGTCCACTTCAATCCACCAAAGCACTTAATGAATTTCAGTTCAACAGCCCATCTCATGGGCTTTGAATTGTATGCATACTTAAGCGTTCAGCATCATCCAGGGCTGGGCCCACAAGTAATTACTTCCATGAATTTAAATGAAAAGATTAGGGGGAAAAAAAAAAAAAAAGTTCACACAAAGTTAGTATGTTAACAAAACATAAAAGATATAATTTATCACAGTACTTTTTGATCCTGCAATTATTTTAGTAGAATTATGTAGTGACTTACTGCAAGACATTCAAAACACATTGTTTATTTCTGGAAAACATATATTCTTGCTTTTCAAATATTTATGTTCATATATATATATATGTTTTTCAAAACATATATTCTTGCTTTTCAAATACTTTCCACAGTAGTAGAAAGTATGTTGTAAACACTGAGGTGATCATGGAACACTCCTGCCACAGGGTAAACTCCAGAAATCCTGACATATATTCATGGTTCTGCAGAACGTGGTACCAGTTTAGCACCAGCCTCCCCTCTTACACTAACCAAACCCAACATTTTTGCAGGTCCACGTATCAATGGATTGCCTACTTCTAGAGAAATCCTTAGTTGTCAAAACACAATTGTAATTTCACAGACACAACTCTTAAAATCAGAATATTAGACTTTCATGTTAGATAGCCTTGACAGTTTAAGATGATATTGTAATTCAAATATGCCTTAAAATAAAATCCTTAAAGTAAAATCCCTGTGGCGGCTAATACATCATTTTTTTGACTTCAAAGATGAAGACTCAGAAGAACTTTGAATTTTTAGTTCTGTTCCTGAAAGTCTTTCATCTTTAACAAAATTGCATGTGATACAGATGACTTTCCTCTATCATGGAATTTGAGAGCAGCAGGTCTGTTATAGAGCAAGGGTGAGATACAGTTAGCCAGAAATACACAGAAACTTTCCAAATTGTTTGCTCTTATCACAGAAATCTTACTCATCCTTTCTCTAAGCGCTGCGTTTGGCATCACAATCAAAAAATGTACCATTTTGAGACACAAAAGGAGTTTCATTGTGAAGTCACTGACAGCAGCAAAACAGATTTTGGTTTTATTTGCTTCAAAACCTGATCTTGAAAAACACTGAATCTATGAGTGGAATCTATGAGTTTTCAGAACCATAAAGAATATTTTCTTTGCACATATATTACTTAAGGATAAAATATAAGATTCGGTCCCTGCTAAACCAAAGAAGTTTCTGGACAGAAAAGTTCCCAAGTT
The DNA here is from genome assembly GCF_003259725.1 of Athene cunicularia. Taxonomy (NCBI): domain Eukaryota; kingdom Metazoa; phylum Chordata; class Aves; order Strigiformes; family Strigidae; genus Athene; species Athene cunicularia. Next base: position 149,643,197 of record NW_020799095.1, read on the forward strand.
AACTACCACACTTACTTGATGGCATTGTGTAAGTATCTTCTTCATCTATAATCTCTGCATAGTCATCTGTCTCTGTAAAGGGAGGAAGTGAAGAGTTTCGGGAAAAGCAGATGAAAACAATACCCCAGAACAATATCTCCAATTTATCAAGGCTGATATGTCACAACCCCCAACTTCAACATTGCTCGGATGCATCTACAATAGCATGAATAAAACCTGCTCATGCATAATTTATGGTATGATAATGACCTCAGTGCCAATTATACTACATCACCTAGATGCATTCAACAAGAAATAAAAATTAAGATTCATTCGTATTCAAAAAAGTTTAATTTCTGTAATTGAAACCCATCTAAACTGTTGACTTCAAAATCTTTTTAACAGCAAATTCCACTGCAGTAAGAAGAAAACATTATTAACAGATTAAATTGCTTTACCTTCAATAAAGTGTGAATAGTTTGCTAGTTTATGTCAAACAGGCAGAACAAACAGTAAAGATGTTCCAGGGCAGCATTGACCTACTGTCAGTGTGGTGAGGCGAGTTACTTTTTCATAGTCTTCTAGAGCATAAAGATCTTTTAAGTCACACTCTCACCTTACACCCATTTTTCTGGCATTAGTCTCAATTTTTCTGGTTTAGTGGATATTCACCACCGTTTTTTCTGTCAAGAATCAACATCAAGATAACAACCAGTTCTCAAAATTTTCAGAAAAATGACTGTATTTCTTCCTCTGCATAAAACTCCAGACTTTTACATGATCAGTTCTCAAAATGGTTTAAATGGTGTAAGTCGTATCAGAAGGTCCTTCTGCTCTAAAGAACTTGCAGTGTGTGGGGGGTCGTTTCCTAGCGGTCAGATAAATTCCTCCAGGGGTTACAAAACCAGTTCTCAACAGTGAGATAATTTTTCACTTCAAGGATGTTACATTCTACTCACCAACTTTAAATGCATAGAGAGGTTCTCAAAATTTAATAATGTCAAATCCCGCATGCAGTTTTCATCGTTGGTTTCAGGTGATCACATACTGGGCCACTTCTAAAAGGTATGACTTATGCCCCCTTTCTCCCCATCTGCCCTGGAGCATGTGTATATCCCTACACCTCCCTGGCATCCTTTCTAGAGGTATGGTTTCTGAGCGGTGAATGCGACAAAGCCACGGTGAGAGTGGAAAGAAGGATGGGATGATCCTTTTTGGCAGCAGCTTCAACCAACTTAAGCCAACTCTGAAACCAGAGCAAGGCTCATAAATATCCACATACATAAACAAGAAACTTAATTTTCAGATGAACTGAGCATTTAACAACTGGGAAACTACAGGTTGACTATAATAGCTGAAGAGCAAAACACTTCAGTGAATAAATGTAGGTTTATGATCCTAACTTCATACTACTTAAATGAAATTAAAGTTTTGTTGTTTGTTTGGGTTTTTTTCCCCAGACTCCTGTAGAAATATACCATGTCTTGTAAAAATAGAATCAGGAAATTCCATGCCATTTCAATTTTTGCGAGGCAATTTCTACTTACGACACAGCAAAACAGAGTCACCTAATGAAAATTCAATTAATTATAAAGACAGTGCATAATTCTAAGCAGGCAGCATACTGCAAAGGGACTAATCTCTTTTTTGATATGTTTTTTCCTCCCTGCATAGTAAACTTATGTTTTTGTAGAAAATAAGCCCTGGTTTGATGTAAAAAATAAGCATCCATTTGAAAGAAATCATTAGTGTGACACCAATGTGATGGGGATAAATCACCCTGCTTCCTTGCAATATTGTGGTAAAATGTTTTTAACTTTTGTTAAGTGTGGTATATTAACTATAAAGGTAATTTAACTGTAACTGTAATATAACTATTGTTACACGCTAGTATTTGAGGGTACTAGAAAGTTCTTAATGTATGTAAAAAAAATTGACTGAATGAAAGATATTATAAATATATTTGAGAAGAATTTTAAAAGTCTGGAAGCTAGAACTGGTGCCACACTCGTCTTTAAAAAAACGAAATATTTGTCACACTGATTGCGGAACAGTGCTTACAATATGTGATAAACAACTTGGCTTGTTCATTTCTCTATTTTAAATTAATGTAGTTATTTAATAATAAAAGTATTATCAGGACACTGCAGAGCACTTTATATGGTTTTGATACATCGCCCAAAACTGGCCTGAAACTAAAAGGATCTTCAGTAGTCAATCCAACTAAATTAAATCTATGAATTAACTAAACCAATATTTCTTGTTCCACATTTAACACTCTGGAAAGGAATATATAGTAAGAATTCAGAAAATAATTCCTATACGTGTCTTGCATTGTTTCTGGGAATTAAAGGAAAATTCAATCAAGGCATTAACACTCATCTGCTCAAAGTGTTCTGCAACAATGATACCTGACCTCCCTCATGTGCAATCTTTACCCCACAGTTAGAAGTCATATATTATGAGACTGTTACCAAGTCTGCTAAGCGATATTCCAGAACGTACATGGAGTCTAAAGCAAAAGTGGCTCCCCAAGCTGCTTTACAAAGAGGAATGTGTTACAGCAGTCTCCAAAGCTGAACACAACAAAGCAGCAATTCCAGGAGATGGTCTATCTTCGAGGCCCTTGGTAAGTCTTGACAAACCAAGATTTAAAAGTAGGGCTCATTATCACTGCTCTCTCACACATTTTAAAATCAGCACTGAACCTTTTCAGCCATTGGTCAACCCCAGATTCTTTTAGATGGAAAAACAAAGAGGTCACTTTTGGACAAAAATACAATCTTGGCGGTACAGATCTGTGAGGTAATTGGAGCTTTACTAAATCTGATTGCATTTATTAAAAAGTAGAAAAATCCCATACTAGGGTATTAAATCAATAATAGTTAATCCATGACTTTAACTACCTGTTTGAAACTGACCTTTTCATTATTTTTTTCACATTTATCAGAGCCCATAATTTGTAACAGAAGACAAGCACCAATCAAAAGCTACGTAGGGTCAGTATCTGAAATATACTTTCTGAATTTATGAGAGAAAAAATGTCCTTTGTGTTTTTAATCTTTTAAGAAAAGAAAGAAAATTGGGAAAGTATTATCTTTGATTTATATCTGAAAGAGAAAAATGAGATTAAAAGTTATAGATGCTCTTCATATTTTCCTGAGAGGAAGGCCACAAGACATTATCTCTGTTTCTCCTTATCGCCTTCCTTTGCATACTGCTTTTTATGCCCTTTTAGTACCTCCCTTTTATAAGAAAAAAGACACATACACTATCAGTAGAAGCAGTTTGATTTTTTTTTCCAGCATCAGGTGGAATCCGGTAGAAAAACACCTAAAAATCTCTTTAAAAAACAAAACTAAAACCCAACTTGTTTTCAGAGGATAGCAAGTCAGTATTTTCAAGACTTACACATTCTGAAGAAGTTGAATGTTTTGAAGTAAGTTGCAAAGTTTTGAAGAAAAACATTAAAATCTGTCTTTTAAATTAGCAGTTTGAGTAGATGAAACCTGATTAATATTTCATTTATTCAATCTACATTAACCTATCAGGTACAGCTTCTTTTTATGCAAGGAGCAGTAGTGGCCTACAGAGCACTCTGACGATACCATGCCTTTGAAGCATCACTTTAGTAGACTGATTTCTCATGTGTTACATCCATTGACCTTGCCCGCTGACCGAAAAATTTCTGTGATACAACCATTTCAATCAAACTGAATGGACGCTCTTGCAAACCTATAAACCTCCTTTGCATCATGCCAAAACTCTCATTGCAAACGCATGCAATACCGCATCCCTCTGTGTTTGGAATCGTTTTTCCTTTCTCAATTCCAGTTTAGCAGAAAGTATTAGTTGCACAGCCTGTAAAGTACAATATTTATTGGCTAATGTCCAAAGCAGACTGCTTTTAAATACTAAAATCTGTATAAAATGTATTACTGAAATGCGCATTAAGTGGTATATGGATATAAGAGTTGCATATTGCACGTTAGTAACACACAGACTAGAAAACATATTACCGTCCCCACTAATTTCATCTGCAGATCCAGGTGGCATGCAAGGAAAGAGAAAAACAGAGGGGGAGAGAGAAGGGACAGAGAAGGGGAAGGGGGAAATATACTATTAAATTCATGAGTAATCCAAAAGTATTCAGACTGCAGTTATATTATATACCTGACTCAAGAGAAACCAGAAAAGTAGCAGAATTTAAGACTTCTCACCTAAAACCCAAGGGACAAAGATATGTTCTAAGAAGCTTATATGATGAAACAGAGTTATTGACTTTCAAACACAAATTTACAAAAAAATTAAATTTGGAAGTGAAACTAATTTAATGCATTGTTAAGAAATGCCAATTTCTGATTTAAGTCAATACTCCAGTAAAAAATAAATCTCCTAAAGCCAGATGAGTCAGTTCAATTGGACTTTTTCAGACACACTTATGACTTTGGATATTTAGAGTTGGTGTTCACCCTTTCAAAGGAAATGCAATCCTGGGCTATCACTAAGACATGAGTAAGAAATGGAACTATCTAAGTATAAATTATACAGAGCATATTGCAGTTATAGAAAGCTGAAATTTAAACCAGTTTCAAATGGATCAACTCTACTGGGAAGCTGTTCAAATGAGCACCATATTCCAAATTTATGGTAGCAGCCCTATTCCACACCAACACCCACGGCACAAGCTGATGCACTTTAGACATTATTTATAAATAAAAGGAAAATGAGCATTAATGTTGTAAAAGTAATGCACCTATTACTCCAATTCTTCTTACCCCTAACAAAGCCAAACTGGTCCTGACCAAATGCTGAACCAGTATGCAGCCAAAAGCATCACTGTATTCAATATTTAATTCAAAGTCATCTTAAGCTGATGCTTGTTGTTGCTATTCTATTTCATTCATAAGCATGCTGTATCAGGGGTCCAAGAATGAAGTAAAAATACATTAACCAACCCCCCCCATGCGTACACAGGGGCTGCATAGCTATATAAATGAAATTATTAATATGTTTATCATTGTAGAATATGATGCTTAAAACTAAGTTCCCCCATAAAAACGAGGAACAGCAAGTTTGTGACATTGCATGAAAATCCAATTCAATAGAGGAGGAAAGGGGTAGCAGAAATTTAATGACATTATTCTTGGAACTCTGTTTACCTGAGGCTAAAGTAGTAAAAAAACAATAACTGCGTTAGTATATTCAGCTTTTGGGTTAATAAGGCAGCCCTATACAAAGAGCAGTGCAGTACCCTTAGGCGGCGGCTCATGGGAACAGAAGACGAAAGGGAGAAAGCGTCTAGCTTTCTTTACTTTATGCTGACAGTGATTGACTCCTTTACAAAGAGGCAAGAAAAGGAAAGAGAAAAAACAGAAACAAATTATTTGGAAATAAAAGAAGAGAGACTGGAGAGAACATCTACAATGAATGAACATAAAAGTAAAGGTTTACATTACAATTCTGTATACGCAAATGGATATACGAATGTTGTTGAAACTTTAAAGCATATCTGGTATTTTCCTTCAAATTCCGTTCTACAGCAAAGTCATTCTTATTTCAAATTTTAAAAGTGAGACTAGAATCTATTAAAAAGTCAGCTTTTGCCAACTACATATACCATCCACTGACAACACAAAAAGCATTGTCTATCCCAGCAGCGTAACCCACTTTTGCAAGCTCTCCATCTCAGTTCTACTAGACTGTGCTACAGTTAAACTCCGACTTAAGTGGCAGTCACCACACTTAAACATGGACGTATTGACTTTCTGGACCCTTAAAAGGACTTAGCATAAAACAAGTATTTCACACAGCAGGAAAATACAGTTTCTCTGTCCCACTAAAATACAACATTGACATGTTTTGTGATCTGAAATCTGCCACTGGAGTTTTATCGCCAGTGCAAACCTGTCTTGCCAGTCGATATTCTAGCTCTCCAAGGATCTCTGGGTGAAGGCCCCATGGTACTGTCCTCACTGAGCCCTTTCCTAGTCGCCCTACTGCATTTCATTAGTAAAGCCCCTATCAGGAGGAGAGATATTTTTGAGTAGGAGGAGGTACAAAGAAGCCACAACTGCTTTCACAAGGTGAGAAAGGCCACAAGATGACACTAAAAACCTGGGGATAGCTGCTCCTTTTACTTTTCGTTATCTATTTGCTCCTCTCTGCTTTCCTCTTCTCCCTCTCTCCTCTATCTTGGGAAATGTGACAGGTGGTTTAAAAACCTGCTCAACCAAAAACCTGCATCTTGCTGCTGCTAGTCCTTCACAGTCAAAAGTCAAGAGCGAGGTCCAGCCACCTTGAGTTATACAGGCAGGAGGTACAGAAAAAAAAGAGCAACTCAGTACAACAGAAGCAGCATACTGGCACAGCATACTGGTCAGTGGTGGGAGGAGTGGACGAAGGGTGGAAAAGGACAATTACCTTTTAATAAAAATAACTTCACATTATTCATAGATTCTGAAAACCCAGGAACCATCAGAGCAGCTATACTTACATGAAAGCACCATCTTATACACAGTTGTGCACTTTTTAGTGGCCAGATTTTGAAGGATAATGTGCAGAACTTTAATAAAGGTGTATTAAGCGTGTTTTAATCACTGTCCAATCTGGAGGTTGCATGTTGAATTTCACGCATGCAAATCTAATGGATAATGCACTACTATTCACAACCCTTGCTTTGCTAAGATGGCAATTTTAATCAAAAGTTAAAACAAGTGGGTGCAATTTATCACTGCATCCTAAACAACAAAAAGTACCATTATAAGAACTGCTGGGGTGATTAAACAGAAATCATTTATCAATTTTGAAAATTCGCATTTTTCAATGACATTCTGTCATTAAAAATGACAGAATTTTAATTAGATTCAATGCTAAAAACTAAGAGGTGAAAGGAGAGGGCAAAATTATTGAGTAAGTTAGTGTATCGGTATTTCTGTGTACACCACGTTACTGCACTCCTAGGGACTTATCTTCCTAACACCACACAGCATAATTTTCAGCACTATCATTCTAACACAAACCTGAGGTAACATTCATAAAAAGCTTCAGACATAGTATGAAAGAAAAGAAAAAAATACTATGGCTATTTTAAGAGACTACTGAAAAGGTATTGAAATAAGAATAAAGGAATCCAATACTCTGTACTGAAACAGAAGAACAGGTATAGAGTCACTGGAAGCAATGCAAGCGATCTAAAAGGAAAGAGACGTTTCAACTCTTGACCTGACTGCTCAGGCTACAAAGCTAATTTAGGCTTGAAATGCTGAAATGCTGTTTGCTCTTACATTGATACATGGGTAGCAGAAGCTGACTGAAACCTGACTCACCTGTTTCCTATGAAAAGCACACCAAAACGGCAAAAGTGTTTTTAATTCATCATGTGCGGATCCTGATGCCCTGTGACATGGAGCCCAACCAGTCTTCTGTATTTCAAACTTTGCCTTTATGATTTGCTGCCTAAAGTTTGTTCAGCTATTCCGCCAGACTAAACTGAAGATTGCTTTACCCTAAATTTACCATGTCTTCAAGTCTAGCTACAAAAGAAAGTTTAAGTAAAGAGTTTAAAGAATTGATTCCAAGTTAAGAAAAACCCAACAAACTGACGTTCCAACACTTTTTCAGCTTAGAGAACCTCCTTGAAATGAATACTGCTTAGAAGGATTTCCACAATTTCACACCAGCCTCCAGCCAGGGTATTGCTAGCACCTACCTAAATACCCATAATGCTCAAAAATGCTGCTGAAGACTTCACTGGAATTTTTTTTATTTAGTTCCTCTTCTCCATAGTAAAATCATTGTGTATAAAAAGACCAAATCACTTGCTATGCAACAGGTTATGTTAGAAAGGAAGCGACCAGGCTAGAGGGCAGTTACTTCTGGAGCTCCTCATTAGGCTTCTATGCACAGATAACCGACGCTGGGAGGCTGAAACCGATAATGTCCCATTCTATTTTAGTTATACATTCCTGAAGCAGTTCGATGGAAAACCCTGAAAAAAAATCTGTACAAGGAATAAATCCACTTGTCTTCAAGATTTTGAAATAAAATGAGCATTATGCTGTTGTCATATCAAGTATGTTTATACACAAACAACAAAACCCCAAACCTAATACGGCGTGGAACATTACTTTAGTCATCTCCAGTGTCATTACTAGCAAAGCAGAAGTGTCTGCTCATATCAGATGAATGGCTCACAAAGGAGGAGCGTAGGAGGGGAAGAAGTCTTTCACCGACACAGACTGATGAAAGCAATGCAGTAACTTCCTAGGCACTGACAGGGAGGAAACCTGTTCAGACTGACTCCACAGTCCATTCTGCTCTTCATGTGCAGGAAAAAAGCATTTCAGTCTAAAATACAAAAAGATAATACCACCAATCTGTTCAACTGTGATGGGAATCTGAAATATTGTAATTTATTAACATTAAGGGTATTTTTTTACTGTATTATCATTAATTAGCAGAACAGCTGGGTGAGTTAAGAAAACAAGTAACTGTCAACTTGGGAGGCTAATGACTTGCTCAAGGTTTGTAAAATTAATCTGCAATAAATCTAGGCCTGAATGTCTCCCACATAAGGCAGAGCTACAGCTGTGAGGAGCCTTTCTATTCCTCTAATTACTTGGTAATGTGAAGGTATAACTATGCAATTTATGTTAAGGCTGTTAGTCCTTCTTTTCAGAAGTGAGCTGTATAGTACGACATAACTGAGCTAGCGGACAGTTGTAAGTACTTAAAATTTTTCATCTTAAAAAATTTACTTACACTTTTCAGCATTGTCTATTTGGAGTGACTTGATAAAATGAACACGAAAAAAACCCCCACCTTTACAACCTCAAGTGAAGAACACCTTTTCCCCCTACCAACTAATTCAAATGGAACTAGGAAATACAAATCCTACACAAGAAACTCTTTCAGAGTTGAGCACAGGGCAGACCTTCATTTTGAGCACAGGAATCATGAAACAGAGCACACACTGTGCTTTGCAAGCAGAAGTGATTCAAAAAAATTTTATTTATCTTTCCATCCTTGTTCATAGCTTGATTAGCCCTCATCGTTCACGCATACATTCAGGTCCGTTTGTATGCTCACATCTCTTTCATTAAGAACATTCTTAATTGTTGTAATGGTGAAATCAGGTGAATACATTCAGCCTTTTTTTCTCTCCTGTTTGCTGCGTTTTGATACATGGCTCCTGCTATATTTGTTTGTTCTAGGTAAACTACTGAAAGTCTCACTCACAGATTAACTATACCATATAATTTTTCTCTGCATACTAAAATCTCACTTAAAGCATGCTTATCTCATTAAAAAGAGAATGTTTTTCATTCAAACTGAAATTTCAGGTTAAGTGGTATGACTAAACTGGCAGCTACCTCAAACTCAGGATCTGCTCATCAGTAGCACCTTAGAGAACAACTCTCATGCCACTTCACTGCCATGATCAGGATTTACCCATAGCATGTGATTTAAGTGTAATGATATTATATATAAATCTGTGATTCTAAGGCAGAACCTGGAAACTAGCTGAGAAGCCTGTCTTTTACGCTGATAAAATCCTTCAATTCCTGTACAAAAACTCTCTCCAAGACCCAATTTCTCCACTGTGGGGCATGTTCCTGGACAGCTCTAAACCATGGGGTACAGTTAAAACTTCTTACACAGCCACTGCAAGCAAACTAATTTTCTTTTTTTCCTCTACAGCAAGGCAATGGCACACCAGCAGCATTAGAAACATATGCCATCATATTACCATGCACTTACAGCTACACCCCTTTTTATTTTAAAATGCTACTTGTGTTACTAACCAGCTAGGGAACAAGATGATGAATAAATATGCATATGTCCTGGGGTTTTTTACTGAGATGACTCGAACAGTCTGCCTTAACATCTGAAACAGGGACCGTATTTTCAGACATCTTTCAATCTCCTTCACCAAAGAAGCACACACTAAAGCTGCAAAACTAGCACCCACTTTGAACCAAGACCAACCCTGTGGCAGGCCCTAAAAACCCTATTCAGGCACACGCCTTGTGCTGGCTCCTGCAGAATGGCTCATCTTCTTCCTTACTGTTATCTTTCCAGTTACACCTCCCTCCTTACAAACACGTTATTTTACTCGGCAGTACCTGAATATCCAAATGCCAAGACTGACTGCTTAGAATCATTGAATCATTTAGGTTGGAAAAGACTCTTTAAGATTATTGAGCCCAACTGCAAACCTACCATTGCCAAGAACCTAACATTGCCAAGACTTGTTCAATACTCTGCTTGTTCAATCCTCGCCGAAACAAGTGGGCCTGAAATGTCATATTCTGTGGTACTGCATGTAAAGCAACATTTGAGCTATGATTAAAAAAATTTACATCCACAGAATTCTCTAGTGCAAAGGAGGCACGGTGATTAGCCAAGGGTTGCAAAAGCATATTTATTCTTCCTGGTCATATTTATGTAAGCAAGGATGGGGCAGAAAAAAACAAAGAACTTTGTGTCAGAGAGAATTTATGTAAAAAGGGAGCAAGCAAAGAACGGTTTTACTGATTTCATTTTATGAAGAACTTTTTATAACATACAATTGACTAGGTAAATTATTATTTTTGGAAATGTGAGTATCAGGAAATATATGCATCACCTTACTAAGGCTAATGTTTGCTATTTCAAAACAAACTGCTAGCCAAAATAAGTTCCTGTAGACTAGAGTAGAACATTTTAATACGGTGACTCCAAGCAAAACAGCCGGAAATCTAGTTAATAAAATTACAGTAAACTGGTATGCTGCTGCTTACAAATTTGATATACTATTTGCATAGAGCAAAGAGTTTAGCCTTACTGTTTCCTGAGTGTACACTCCTGGCTAAGCACAAAAATTTTTTTTAATGTAGAGACAGAAGTAGAGGGAGAAGGAGTTAGAAGTTGGAACTATCTATTAGCTAAAAGACCCATATTGCTTCTGGTGAATCACAGCAGCTTAAACCAAAACATCAGCTGTTTACCAAAGAAATCTAAAATCCAACTCATTTAATTTGACTTCTTATTTATGTTTATTTATAATCCTACACACACGCAAATGTAAAATTGGAGGGATAAAATTATTACTATGCCTTAAAAACCAGAGGAAATCTTGCACACAGTGAAAGACAGTGCCCACTGCAAGGAACACTGAATTTGGAGAAGCAGGGCAGACAAATAATACCATAAGAAATAGAAGCATGCAGGAAGAGGTGTGTGGTGAAACCTGGTTCAGTGACACACAGCCATAAGAGAACACTTCTTGGCTCCCAGGTTCAGCATTCTGCTGCTCTGGATTCCTGAAACCAACTTCACACTTCACTAGTTTGAAAAGGCCTTTATTTATTTAGAGGGAAAAAAAAAAAAAAAAGTATGGAAAACCCTTCTATCTTTGTATGCTTTGGAATACTGAAACACTTGGAAAGAACAAATTTTCATTTCACTAGATGAAAAATATTTCAAGGCATATTAATATTTCAGTAAGACAAGATGTCTTTTGTTAACAGGCTCGTTTTTAACCTTAGAAAACTTCAGACAAATACCTGAACTTTTAGACCATCAAATCAAGTTTCATGCTGGTTTCTGGCTATTGCTGCTTGCCCCAAACTGTGGTGAGGAACTCATTGTGAAACTTTCCTTCAGAACTAAGGGTGTTAACACTATAAATATGTCTGCTTAATTTTCCTGCCTGTCTCAGATTTTTGCAATTTAGCTTTAGTACTGGGAGAGGTCTAAACAAAGGAGAGCAATCTCACTGAAAACAAACATCAGAGTTAATTTCTGATTTAAACTATCAAAGGCTTGAAGGACATTACAGCTGTCAGTAAGTTATAAAAGCTTGTCTTATTTGAACCCCTTAGCTCTAAGTCATTTAAATGTCACCAGAGAAAAGCTCTTATTCTGCAAACCAAGATAGCATCACCCACAGCTGGCTTTGCACTGGATGCTGTCAGCTGTCAGACTCTGCTGACCTGTAACTCTGGGGTTAACTGAACATTATGTACATCTGTTGCCTCCGCTGTTCCATACTGATGGATCAGTTACATGAGAGAACAGGAGTGACACTTCGTCATCTACATGAAGTATTACTTCCTTTATAACAAATTGATTCCTTTGGGGACTTAAGAAAAGTCTCTGAAGTCTTGCTACTCTTAAGAGAAAGCACCTCTCAAGGAAAAACCTTTAACATGCAACTTCATCTCAACAAACTGTCTGTGGTTTAAATTTAATATACTGACATCCATGCCACATTCGATGCATTTCAAGTAATGGTGGGGGCAAAAAAAATGCAACAACAAAAAAAGTATGTCTCTGTTCTATGTACCCTTACTATATTAAAAGAAAAACAAACCCTTGAGAATAATCAATGCAATGGCTTGAATCATTCCAGTACTATGTCAGTGTTTCCAGTGGTTTGTAACACGGTATTAAAAAAAAAAAAAAAAGCATCAAGCACAATGATTTCATTGTGGAAAGATATAAAACCTTACAATACAAGAAACATACCTAATTGGTTTTGATTTTGGTACTGGAAAGAAAGAGAAGGATATTTTCAGATTTAATTTTATTGTTTTATGGCATCAGGAGCGAGCTTTGCACCTTACAGTTTCCTTGACATTCACTTGAACAACCAGCTCAGCTCCAGCGCTGCTACTTCTATTTCTTCTGTGGTGCTATAGCAAAGCTCTCATTTACCAACCGTTCACCTTCATGTGATGCCCTAAATGCCAGTTATGCAGTATTACAACTAACTTCCCTACATTAAAACCAAAATACCACTCTCGAGAGTAGAGAAGCAGCAACTCTGTGCTCTGATACACGAGTAATTTAGATATAATGATCAAGCAAAAGATACCTAAGTGATGGCAATAAAGGATCACAAAATAAGCATTTATTACTGCTTTTAATAGTAAAAGTACACAGCTTTCTTGGAAAAACTGAAAGGGTGAAAATTTGAGGTGGCAGGGAAATACGACTTTTTTGTCCTGAAGATTAGCTTTTTTGTGTGTGAGCGATTAAAAAGTAAAGCACTTAAGAAACTGCAACTTCTTCTAGAAGCTGAAATGAGCCAGACAGGTAAGAACCAAGAGAGAACATGCTAACCATGCTTCACGCTTATCTACCTTATCTACTGCATCTGCTTGCTAGGTACTGAAGGAAGAAGAGCTGCTATTTGATCTGAGAGGTAACAGTAACTGATGAAGCTCTATTACACCTCTGCAGTTTGATACACATTTTAATTCCAGATCCTTGCATCTATTTTCTTGCACAAGATCTGTTTACTTGGGCTTCCTATGCCAAGGGAAGAATCGCAAACCTCTTTAAAAAGAGGTTAAGAGTGGAGAAAGGAATCTGAAAAGTAGGAAATTAATCAAACATCTTTCCTCCTTCTTGTATGAAATATGTTTGGTTTTGAATATGTACCACTAAGGTCTCACATAAATGTTTTAAGTGGGGCTGTAGCCTCCCTTTAAGTCAGTGGTGGACACTCCATTGGGTCACAGTATTGGTTCCTGAAGTTCGTGGCCAAATACTAGAAAACTATAGGAACATGTCATAATATTAATACACTTCTGCATTGAAAAAGCTCCTTAATAAATATTACGTATAACTATTTAGAAATGTATTTTCTACTAAGACACTGAATCAGCTCCTCAGAAGGACTTGTTTTGAGATTCTGTAAAAGAAAAATGTTCTCTCTCAAGTATAAAAACTTTTAAAACCCCACAGTAACTAACAGAAATCTCAGAAGCCTGTAAGCTATAGAAACAACATGTATTATCTCACATGCTCATCCTTCAATTAACTTGTGATTTTCAATAGCAAAAATTAAGTGCTTTGATCTAAACAGCAGCTACAAAAATATAGCTATTAAGTTTCTTCTTTCTGAAAAGCTATGATTAATATTTAATTGCCTATTTTCACTTTTCAAAGCTGCTCCTTCATAATTAACACATACTCAGGTAATTTAAGTTCTAGCCCAGGATATTCTACTTCATTACAAAGCTAAGTGAAAATATTGACAAGCAGCCTTGCTTTGAAGTATTCTGGCCCTTGCCTTACTGCACAGATATGGCTGTTCTCACAAGTGACACTACACAGGATAGCTGCAAAAAGTTTCTCTTCAGAAAATGCACTACAAAGGCAGCACAGCTACAGTCTTGTGAAAGGCAATAGCCATGTAGCAAGAAGTGAGCTAAGTGCGAGTGAAAAATCTGTCTAAACATCTGCTAGCTTTAAACATAAACTTGCCTTTTTTTTTTTTTTTAAATGAGCCTTACCTGACACAGAGACTGTGTGTGACCTTACTCCTTGCTTCTCATTGTTGGCCAGCCTGTAAAACAGAGGTTGGAATCGCTGAATGCTGTACATTCTTCACGGTCACATACACTGGCAATTCATCCTAACAGGGCACCTACTGTAATTAGCAGGGCCAATCCATTTCCCACAGTGACAGATTTTGAGGGGGAGAAAAGTCAGAAAGGAATCTACCATTTAGAAACCCAGCTGGGGGAGGAAGAGTGGAAAGAATGCGTTACCGCTTTAATTACTATATTGCTTCATGACAGAGCAAATTTAAAGGAAAAAAAAAAAAGCAAAACCTAAGTTCTACAAACTTTTAAGATCAATCCATGCATGTCTAAACTTTGTCAAATGTAATTTGATGGTACTTTCTGTGCTATTTACTGAAAATAAAGTCTGAATTTTTGTCTGTAAGATGACTTCCCCTGTACAATTTTAAATTTTTACATGTGAAGCAAATTAAGAAAAACAAACTTAAATGTAGTTAGCTATAAATGTTCATTAGTAACAGAAATTCCAATGAATCCTTCTGAATTATTTTGATGTACAATTTTAATGGTAAAACAGCAAGAATGCTGCATTTCATGCTTTCAGAAATCCAGAATTTCATCTGGCAAAGGCAGATCTTTCGATGCAAGATGGTGTTGGCTAATAGTTTTATACATTTGACAAAAGCCCATTCCTCTGCTGCTTGCCTAACAGCACATGTGGTGCCTTTGTTTATAAACAGACGCAAGTGTACAAATTCAGTTTCAGTAAACTGCTCCAAAAATGGGAAGTAGCTTTGCCTTCAAACCTTATTTTATCCCAAAAATTCCTACAAATAAATAAATAAATAATTTATGTAATTACAAAGTTAATTTGTGTTTCTCTATTTAAGTAAAAACGAATTTTCCTCTTCCATATGAGTCCACACTAAGTTTACCAATTTTACTGCTTCCAGCCTGGACTTTCATTTCCTTTTCCTCCCTGCATTTTAACTCCTCTCCTTCTGCACCATGACAAAGCTACCTGGCTAGCGAGGACTGCAGCCGGACCTGTGAAGGAAGAGCAACCACTAGTATCTAAGTGGCTGGTTTCTTGCAGATTCAAGATCAAATTGTGTTCTGTACGCCATCCAACAGTTAATAAAGTAACAATAATAATTCTGAACTCCTTCCAGGAATTAAGGAAGAAACAAAATGAGGTGGCTGGGTCAAAGTAGGCACAGTCCCTGCATCCCAAAGGGAAAAAGGAAGATGTAAGACACTATAAACTGCTGAATTTAATTTGGTCTCTCAACAGTTACCTCCTGCTACTGGATACTGGTGATACTGCCTGATACAGTTTAAGGAGAACACACTGATGATGTGTGACTTTAAACTGGGTCTGAATGTGGCTACTAAGAAAGCAGGCAGATTACAAACAAGCAAAAAAACAGTTTAGGAGGCCACAATAAGGAACTGCAGATGGGAAAACAACCATCACAACCATTGCCAGAGACCTAGCCACTGAACCCAGGGGTGTAGAGCATCAGCAGGAAGAACTAACAGGCTTGCCTACCACTGTGTTATGGACTACCAACTCCAACAACGTAAGGTGCATTCCTAGTTCAAACAGAGCTAAATTAGAGATCTTATTTACCTTAAAGCTTGGGAAGGAGAACAATGCAGAGAGGTATCTTAGCATACTTTGTTAAGAATTATGATGTGCAGATAGCATGTCTCAGCATACCTTGGATATATCACCATAAAACCAGCCAGAGGAAAAAATGCAACTCAATTTGCCTGATATAGATTATAATTTTCTACAAACTCACAATTACTATTGAAGAATTTTTTGATGCTATATTTAAAAAAATAGATTAAGAAGTATTTGCTATGTAAATGGTATTCTTTATTACACTGAACCTAGAGATCCCAACTCACATTGGCCCCATTAACAAAAGGTGACATGACAGGTTTATGATAGGAGGAAAAAAATCTATTTTCTGTATTTCAAATAAGCAGAAAAGGGGAACAAAGAGGAAAAACAGAGTATAGACTGACTCACAGATTGAAAACACAATTCAGAAACTGTTTAGCATTACTTCCATAATTAAATTTACTCAGGGACTCAAAATAAATAGCCTGAATCCCAGTCAAGTCTTTTCCAAAACATCCTTCCTTTGTCACTGTCAAATATGATCGATGCCTTATATACTTTTTTCCTCAGATTTTATTTCTGGTATCTTTACAGTTTAATACTGCTGTCAGTCATTTATGCCCCATGGTCCCAAATCACTGCCTGCTATTTGTCCTAGAATCCAAAAGTAACAATAAAAACTAAGCATGTATAAAGTCCTAAAGCATCACTTAAGCAAAGCTATTTTTCAAAACAGGTAAGAAAAGAAAGCATAAAACTTACTTTGGTATTGATGGTAAAGCTCTTTCACCTTCTGTGTAAACAAGAAAACAGGATTAAATTTTTTTCCAGTTTCCAAATAACCTCTCTCAATGTGCAATATATACACGCCTGAAAGAATAATCATCACAATCTCTCAGGAAAACTTAACGTTGATTCAAAAGACTGTTCTATACATATATTAAGAGCAGCATATCAACACAACTCCTTCTAACCAGTGATACAGACCTTTTGGCAAACTCTTATCTGAGAGAACAACATACACAGAATATAAAAGTTCTTTTTCAGTTGTAACAAATAACTCCGATAAATCACCTGCAGAAGGTATGACAGTATCTCATCTCTCTAGTAAGAAATGTTTTTCTTTTATCCCCAAGATGTGCTTTTTAAAAAATTTGTATGTGTTACCACATAAATAACACAACTGAAGCCAACTTGGACTTCCAAGTAAGACAACTGAAATAAATCATTAAAGCTCGTAACCTCATCATATTGATTCTACATTTGTTTTGACATTACAGAATAGTAATGCTTAGTAGACAAAGATGAAATTAGCTTTTTGTAAAGAGTTTTCAAATCCCTGAAAGTCTTTCTTTGGTAATGGTATTGTGTACAAAAGCTTGGATGTACATACTCAAGGGTTTTTTTTCCCTATTAGATATGATGAGATACTTGGTATCCACATGGGGAAGGATGATGGGGAAGTTACTAATCAACCTTTAGTAAAACACCAACAATTCACAGCAGATTGAAGTACACAGGGAAGGAGAGAAGGTGGGCAATTAAAGTGGATTTCACTCTAAATCACTGTAACACTGATAAAGTGACCCAAGAGAAAATGGAATAGCCATACTTTTAGAAAACGGTGATACATACTGTTTACGCAATATTATGTAAATTCTAGTTAGTTTTCATTCTATGTTAAAATTTCTGAGATTTCCAGACATTATAAAAGTAAACAGTCTTACCTCTGGGTATTATGGGACTGAGTAAAGAAATGCCTGATACCCAGAAGCCATGCTCAACTTGGCAAACTATAGTATTCTGTTATAATTTTTTTGCTGTCTAAAGGCAGAAAAACATCGTTTGGCTCAATAACTCAAGTCTGGCTTGATCTGTCTGATGGAGGTGTTGAAAAGAAAGATGCAGGGAAGAAGGGAAACAAGAAGCTGTGATTTGGAAGATGACCTGGAGCAGCTTGGCAAAGTAACAAGAGGAAGCACCTGAAACTGGAGGGTGGAGGAAGGACAGCAAGAGTATACAAGCATGAGGTGGGAAATAAAGGTATTGGGATATGTTAGGGTAAATAATACCTTTTGGGGAAGGGAACATAAGGCGAAGATCCTTAGAGGTAGCGTGGAGTGATGAGCATGAGATCAATGGGATGAAGGTGACAGCCTGTCAGGAAAAGACTTGGAGCGGAGGGAAGGAGAACTGTAACGGGCACCAGAGGATTCACACTGGATGGAACTGGTCAAAAGACATCGAGCTTGGAAAAACATGCAGAAGAGGCCTGCACACTACTATGCAGGCTTCCCTAGAGTTGTGAAGAACACCCCAAAGAACCTTAAATTCCCCCCAGTATCTACAGAAGCTATCAGTCATTATATGTGAAAGCATCCTTTGTTCATCACATCAATTCATGCTGCTACTGTTAGTTATTCCAACACTGCTCCTACATTTGGCAATGGATTTAATGGTTCAGATGCTGCTGATGAATCACATGTGTTACTGGTGAAACATACTCCCACAGACTGTTGTTTTTAAAGGTTCAGAAAGTGATATAAACATACAAACCTCTGTGTTAAAGAAGAGCTTTATAAAATTGCACAGTTCGTCATTCCTTATTTTTAAATCAACAGATGCACAATTAATAAGCAGTTCTTAAATATGATTTTCCTTGCTCTTTAATATGTAGCTTCACCACATGTTAACTGCATACTATTCAAACTGCATCCTAAAGATCCAATTTTAATTTCCTCTAGGTTTTTTTTTTTTTGTGTGTGGAGTGTATCAGTATATTTGGGGACTTAAGAAACATCAGTGAATGATTTCATAACACTTGCAGGGCCACAACGCTTCATATGTTCGAAGTACTGACCTCAGCTGCAGATCAGATTGTTCCTCCTGCAAATGTAGACCCCATACTCTTAAGAAAATGAGAAATACCATAGGTGGCAACCTATGAAGTCAATGACTACCTATCAAAGAGGATCTAAGAGAGATAAAGACAGAATCTAGTTTCCCATAGCAGTATTAAATTTCCTTATAGTGAGAATGTTCTGTTCCTGCAGGTCTCCCCTTACTGAACAGCTTCCTAAAGGTGCAAAACATAGACCAAAGATCAAATAACAAATCTCTTTCACAATAAAACTCTGTTTCCATCTTAATAGTAAAAACATTCTACACATGTTGTGAGATAAGGAGAATGTGAAAAGAAGTGCTATTATGTAGTTAGTTGAGGAGTAGTAGTATGATGCAGTTAATGAGTGTGACAAACATGAAAGGAATTGAAGATAGCTAGAAAACTATCAAAGAAAACAATGGGGATGGACAGAGAAAAACAGAAACTCTAACACAAGTTAAATGAATATTTTTTTTCTAGATTGGTTGGAAAAAATCAGTCAGCTTGCATGGGTCCAACATAACTAAAACCCTGTTATATCTGACCATCTCCCTTTTCACTGTCCTTCGCCAAATTCCATGAGGTGTGACTGATTTTGTTCTCATTAGCAGCAGAGCAGTACACTGTCATGCACTGAACAGAACTGGGGCCCTTGTCCTCAGGGTTGATGAGGGTGGGAGGTGGACAATGCACACTCAGCCCTGGGGAGAAGGGAAAAGCACAGAGCACCACTCTTAAGCCACAATTTGACATATGTATTGACTGGCTACATGGACAACATCCCCCTTTTTGGCTGCTGAAGATATGTGTCAAGAGGAGTGCCAAATATGGACTGGGGAAACTGGAAAAATAAACATATGTGTAAAAAAAAGGGGTGTGGGGAAAGCAGCTGGAAATAAAAACCTACTATTAAGCAGTATTAGAAATGCCTCCCCTTCCACTGGAGAAAATTCAGGAAAAATCTATCTGCATGGAACTACTATTGAAACGGCATCTCAAAGCTGATCTTATAGACGCCTACATGCTCTCCGGATAGAAACTGCTCACTTCAGGCAGTGCTTCCCAAGTTGGTGCTCATCCATTTACAGCTTATATCCCAAACAAAATACGGAACATTCATTAGTACCCTTGTAGGTCTGAAGTCAATTCATTACTAACAGCATCACAGTACAAGCATATGTTGTTTTTCACAAGTTGAAACCCACAACATTTTGCCCAATTCTATATTCATTTTTTTGAAAAAAAAAAAAAGGATATGAGTGATTGTATTGGGGTGTCCATGCCCAGATACTGACAGTGAGGGCTGCAGGTGGTGGGAGCAGGTTGTCCCTGCAGGACTGCAGCCCAGGGAAGGGCCCGCGCTGGAGCAGGGACACGGGGCAGGAGGGAGGAGCGGCCCAGAGGGCTGCCAGGGACCCACCGCCACCCCCAGCCCCAGCCCCTGCGCCCCTCGGCAGGGGAGAGGAGTCGGCAGGGAAGGGGTGACCTCAGGCCTGGGAGAAGGTATGGGGGGAAGGTGTTGTTTTAGTTCATTTCTCACGATCCAAACTGACTTTAATCGTAAAAAAATTAAATTAATTTTCCTTGGTTTGAGCTTGTTTTGCCCATGACAGTAACTGGTAAGTGATCTCCCTGCCTTCTAATATCAACCCAGAAATTCTCTCATGCTTTTTTCTCCCCCTGTTCTGCTGTGGAAGAGGAGTGAGCAAGCAGCTGAGGCTGGCTGCTGGCCAGGGTTAAACCACTTTTTTGGTGCCCAGTGTGGGGCTTCAGAAGTTCAAGGCAGCAACAGTAATGGGAAGACACGGCGGCCACAGTCAGACTGAAGAATATACCAGGGAGAACAATAATTGCGGGGAGCTTGGATGCTGGCGTCAGAAATGTGTTGTTGTAAAGTGGTGATGGGACAAGGAGAGGAGTTTTATGGTGTATGTACTGTTTTTCTGGTGGTGGCTCTTTTTTGCTTTTGTGATGACGACACTTTAGATTTTGATGTTGGGAATTTTTGTTGATCTAAGTAGAAGTCGTGAACATTGTGTATTTTGATTGTAATTATCAAGTACGTGTGTCACAGAGGCAAGGGGTGGGAGGCAGCTGTGACTGGCACAGGGCAGCCACTCCTGCAAACAAAACCCTGGCTTTTACACCCAGTACCTTCCACCACTCTTATAACCTCTGGCTCCAGGAGACATGAAGAACTCTCAAGTATTTTGATTTACCACAATGAAAACTGTGCTTACCTGTCTGAAATTATTGTGAAAGCAAAATCAGTGAGGGGTACTTAAAGTGATAACATTATCATAAGAATTAGAATACATGTTGCCATTCCATTAAGGTGAAAATGGTGCTCACAGTTAATTTGGGTAAAAACAGAAAACACTTATTTGGAGAACTTAATGGATTATTTAATTTTTGGTATTTTGAAATTCAAAATTCTGAGTTTTCATTTAGCTGTAATCTTTTTTAGATTCAAAGGGAATGTTTTAATACAAAGGTGAGTTCTGGTATAAATGAATGACAATCATGTAACTGTTTCAGTTGCTCAGGTGTTTTTTTTCCTTTTTTTTTAGCCTTTTATAAGAGTTTTGACAAATCTGCATTACCTATAAAGCTTGTTTAGAGTGATTAATAACACAAAATTCAGCCACTAGACTTAAGATCATAGGAAAGCTACTTAGTACATAGTCCAAGCAGTAAATAGCCATTTAATATCAGTTTAAGTTTTTATCGTTGCTTCATTTGTGCTCTTTGCGTATAAGAGTTAAGTGTGATAATGGAAACACAAATACTAAAGTTAAAGTTCCCACACTGGTCTAAACACATCTGTACACCAAAATATTAAAAAAACCCACCCTAAAATGAATGGAAATATGCCGAATACTGTCCAGGTCTTAAACATTACCAAGCACTCTCACCAAATTAAGAGAAACTGGATCATTAACAGGTAGCAAGACAGATAGTATCACAAAAACACAGGTTCTTTTAGTAATCAAGGATAATTTATGAGGAAACTTGCAATAAACATGTAAATTTCCAACAAATGGGATGGGAAGGCTCAAAGAGAGGAGAAAAGCCATCTGCTGGATTAAGAGTTGCTACATGATTTGTTTCTGATGTGCCTTTTATAAACAAAGCTCACCATGGGAAGGATCTGGGAATGCAGACCACGGTGGGACCAGCTCTCCTACACAATGTTTAATTAGTATGTTGAGTATTGCTATGAACTGCAAGAAAAGAAACGTCAGAAAAAGACCCCCACAATTTCTTTTAACTGAAGGGATTCTTTTCATATTTGCATAAAGAAGAGTGTTCTCAAAGTGCTAGATAATGTTCCTTTAACTCAATCACTGCTCATTTACGTTAAAATACACCAGTAAGAATATCACACAAATAAACACACTCCATTAAATGCACTGATTTACTTTGCATTCATGCCTACCAGCAAACCACAGTCCAACACACAGTTGTGCAACACATAGAAATATCAGAGATCTTGCTCTTCACAGAGCTTAGTGAGTCTATACAATGTAACAGCTGAATGATAAAGAAGTCAGGTCAGAGGAATACAAGAATTAGAAAAAGGGCAAATAGAGTGAGTCAGTTTTTATTACCGTCTACAGGAGCAGTAAGTCAGGATCTATGTGCCTTGCTAATCTTAGGTGGCAGTTGACTGTATGCATCATGAAATACGTAAGTATCGAAGAGGACATGGTAAATCCTGTAGAGATTTTGACTGGCAGCTGCTCCCTTGCTTGGGCAAGAACAGCAGAGGACAGCAGAGCACGGTTTGGCTGAGAAATGGAAACACACGTGGCTGGAGCACAATCAGTGCCACAGTGCAGAGCACTGGAAGCTTGCACGCTGGACGAACAGAGATAAGACTTGATGAAGGCCTTGACTGCCTGTGGTTGCTGTTGTGAATAACACAATTGGAAATCATTGGGCAGTGGTATTTTGTGGAGTTAACAGCATTTATATATAGGTAAGAAAAGAAAAATTCTAGCAGCAAAGGAACAAACCGATAATAGCACTGGCAAAGTTGACCCAATTTCTGAAATACCACCAGTGCAGAAGTTGCAAGAATTGGATGTACTCTACATGTGTGCCTCTAAATGAAAACCAGAGGGCAGAGTCAGAGCTATCCATTAACTTACTGAGAAGTGGGGAATGTGTTAAGATATGAAAAAGTTTTAAAAGCTCAGCTTTGCCTACTATAGTTCAGGCTGAAAAACAGCCAATCCACTGGGTATTAGAAGGAAAGTTTTGGGAGCAAATAATAAAGACTGTAACAAATCCCAAACCACAATTTCTCAGAAAAGAAGAGGCACAGAAGACAACTTCTCACAGGTATAGATTAGTCTAGTGAAATGAAAATCCTGGTTTGTGATGCCTACTTTATTTTTAGAGCAATAAACCAGCATTATCGTTCTAGTGTTGAGATTTGGTACCAATGGTTCATCATCACTGAGTTGTGCACCAGGTTGGCTAGAAGAGCCAAGTTTGTGTTGAGGGATGATTTTCTTTTGTGTAGAACAAACATGCAAATTTAAGAATAATCTGAACAATTCCTAAGTGCTATCAAGGCCAAAGTCTAACACCCTACAATCACATTTCTTCATTACTGAATGACCAAGTTTCAGTTTGGAGGTTTTTTCTGTCATGCACAGGCAGGATGCTATATATGGGTGTGAGAAAGAGCAGGGAAAACCAGTGGCACAAAAAAGCAAAAACGTGGCTACAACATGACAGCTTCAGATCAGAGAGTTTCTGGGATAGTTCATCTATTACAAAAAGGGAGAAGGAAATAGTTATTGTTTTAGAAACAAAAAAAGTTGGATGAATTTTCTTGAGTAAAGTATTAGTAAAGGAGGACAGAAATTTCCATTCTTAAGCAGCTTTGCTTACAAGTTTTTCAGTAATTAAAGCTGGCTAAAATTAGAAAAAATCTAATGAAATTTAATTAAAATTCTCTCTTTAAAGCTAGGTGTACCTGCAGTTGCTACAAAAACAACTGATCAACACTACAGAATGCACCTCTGCTTTGGTTCTATTCTTTCTCTCAAAATTTTTACTTTTTAAACAGCGATGTTTTGAGCATCTAGGAAGGCAGAAATTGTAAAAAATCATCACTAGTCAGAACTTTATCCAAATGCATTCTAACCAACCTCTCTGAATTTCCACTTGTATATCAGGGAATCACATTTCAAGATAACACATCCTTGTTAGGAGTGCCTTCAATCACAATTTGCTTCTGCTAATGAAGTTTAGAATAGTGTAAAGCAGTGATTACTGAAAAACAGACCAAACTATCAGCCATTAAATAATTTTTGACAGAGTGACAGTTACTATCAGTGTTTCTCATAACAAAAATACCTCATGGTTCCTCCCTGAAAGACAAAAGCCTCCAAGTGAGGGTTTTCCTGCTGCCTTGTGTCTTCTATTCAAGTGCAAAATAGTCTATCAGTAGATATGAGCATAGCAACTACCTGAATTAACTTCTCCTTACCTTTCTGTGGCCTGATAATAAAAGATTGCGTAGCTCCATTCACCAGTCGGCAATATCCGTCTATCAAGTCAGCCATATTCTCTGCAATGGTTAAGGATGGTGCTGTCACTGTCAGAGGCTAAAGAAGGAAAAAAACAAGGCACCAACAAAGAGGTTTTATTGTAGTTGCAAACACTGAGTGGAACAGCTGTGTCATTGCATCAGAACTTTACACATGCTTGCAAACAGTAAACAGAAAAATGTGGGTGAGCAAAGAACTACAGATTCTTGCTTTACCTTTTTTGTAGCAAATTTAAAACACAAGGTTCAGAAAGCAGAGTTGATAAAACCCTCCACCCAAATACAATATTAATCTGGGCTTATTAAGTGGCGTGCTAGCTAAACTTCCAGTCAGTGTTCATTCCAACTACAATGACTTTTATGGCCATAATTATGACAATTCTGAAGCTGCTCCTTATTCTTTAAAGCTCCTACAAGTGGTATCTTTTTTCCACCCTTTTGCAACAATTTATGCTTTTCCCTAAAAAGTAAACCTCACAATTTCAAAAAAGATAAAAATAAAAGATGGACAGTGGAAAAAGAGATGAGACATATAGAGACAAGCTATAAAGTTTCATCTCATCAAGATTCGTCATCCTCTGCAGAGATGTGCCAACTTGCCCTCAATCCTTCTCTACCACTGTGACTGTTTTCTTAGTGCACTGGACCAAGGAAAAGATTTATTTCACTTCCAGCTCTGCCTCCATGTATTATGACGGAACAAATTTTCCCTCTTTCATATTTCCCCTTTTCACAGATGTTAAATTGCTCCGTTTCCTCTTTAGGATGTAGCATCATATACATACGCAGGCTACTATTAAGTTGCACTTAACGGCTGGTATTTTTAAATTAAGCTTCTTTTACAAATATCAAAGTCTACAAGCACCAGGTATAAAACCTAAAACATGCAATGAGCTCTATATCTGTTTTAAGATCAAAAATATCTGACTGGTGTGATGGCAACTGCTCACACTCAACTTCCCTTTCCCCTAAAAGAACAAGAAAAAACAAACACCTGCAGAATGCTTGGAATGCAAAATGTTAAAATATAGTGCACTGGCTGTAACTACAGGAGTAGGAGACTTTAACAATTACTGAAGTCTTTGTACACATACACAAACAGGCAGCTTAAATATGCACGTACAGAAGTGTATCATGATTATGCTGACAGCAGAAAAATCCAGAAAGAAGTTCCAGACCAGAACAAAAGTACAATATACACAGCATCTCTATCAAGAGTATAACGATCTATACTCCCTCCCAGGAAAATCAAAGCTAGTAAGTTTATCCCAACAGTCCATACCATACCTCAGGTGCACCTGCTATCTTGAGTTGCAACATCCCTTTTCTGTCCTTGTCTTCGCTGTTTGAATACTGAATAGTTTGCACTTGATTAAAGTCTGCTAGATGAGTTGGCTGAAAAAAAGGCAATAGAAAAAGTGGGGAAAATTTCAAAATTATAGCAAAATACTTTGCTTTTATTCCAGACATTGCAGAAGAACATCTAGACTTCAACCTCCAAATTACACTTGCAGAAACCTGGTCCAGTGGAAGGTGTCCCTGCCCATGACAGGGAGTTTGTAACTAGACGATCTTTAAGGTCCCTTCCAACCCAAACCATTCTATGAAATCCATTCCTCTGTTTCCTTCTACAGGTTCATTAGGCTCTGGCTAACCACATATACAAGCATCCACAGTTATCTGCAAAATGAAATCAAGCACCAAGTTTGCCTACAGAGGTCACTGTTGAGTAACCTCAGGCACATGATAAACTACATCGTGGAAACAATCTCTTGGAAGGCAAGACAGAGAATTCAACAGGTTAACCACATGGAACTTGCACTCACAGCATACTTAACAAACCCCCAGACTGCTGTAAAAGGTACGTTCTTAGCTGGCTACGTATTCCTGATCCCCAAACATTTTCAATAGCTTTGAATTAATTTCAAGAGAAGCTGGACATGGGCTCAACTTAAGTCATGGTTGTGAAGGTCCCATACATTTTGCTAAAAGAACCTGTCTGAACAGAACTTCCTTGCAGAATGGAGGGGTACAGGAAATACTGTAACACAGTCAATACCAATGCAAAGGCTATTAACGGTATGAAGTAAAGCAAATACACCACCTATAGCCACAAAAATGCTAAACACTAACTGATTAAACAAGCTCTAATTTACACATTCTCCTTAAGAAAGGGAAGAATAATTTAGAATAATTTGTGTATTTCATTGTTAAAAAGTCACCACTAATACTTTGAATTCTGTACCTGAGCACTTCACTGGGTAAAAAAGCCAACAAATTCAGTGCTAAGGCTGACACTGTCTCTCTACTTTAACTGCATTTTCTCTGATGATCCCAAACCATGAGTTAGTATCTGAATAACAGCTGTGTATGATGAATTTCCCAGATCATCTCTGGTTAACTCAAAGATTAGACCTGTCATTCCCCTTTGTGTAAAGTTCAGTTCACAACAGGTCATGGCTGTTAAGACAGTAACTGAGAAAAGAAAACAGAAGTAGACTTACATTTGCACCCTTGTCTGTAAGGTAACTGATTCCTTCTTCTGGGCCAATTGCCAGTTCCACTGAAATAATCCAGCTTGACTTCAGAACCGAAGGGGAGAGACAGTAAATTTCAATAGTAAGACAAGACTTGGCTATGGAACACTACCCTCCAATGTTCTAATTACATTTTTTAGTAATTAATCTCTAGAAGCTTTCCAACTCTTCAAACAATTTAAAACTATTAAAATCAAGTAATTCTATAAGTAGCAAAACTCTTCATGACTGGTTTCCTGGGGATTCATGCTACTCAAAATGCATTTCCATGTGTTTTATCTTAGGTCTACATGAAAACTACATATTTCCTATATTTCCTTTTCTCTTCTTGTGGACATTGATGTTCTAATTTCTACTTGAGTGTCTATTTTCACAAAGCTTGCAGACAATGCCCTTTCTCAAAATTTGTTTGAAATTGGTACATTTAAAAAGGCACTGGAGCAAAATTTACAAACAGAAGAAGCTGAGAAGTCTCATTTCCTCAGGAAACCAGGTTAAAAATTGCCTTTCACAAACAATGCACCAATAAAAATACTTAATAATGTACAATTCTTACCCTACTAATGAATGGTGCTTTTTTAACAGTCAACTGAGAATATGTTCTGAATAAAATCAATAAATATATTTTCTTGTTACTGAAATCCAAGGACTCATCTCTACATCAAAACAGGAACTAAGCAAGCAATTACTTGCAGAAATAAGCAAAACCAATTAGATTCATAACTACAGCACATATATTCTGGTCACTGTCACATTCCTCCTCTACTTACACCAAGAGCACACTTGAAGCATTCCTTGTCAAATCTGTACACTGGAGAGAGGATCTCAAAGAATTTCAAAATACTTTCTTCTCTATTGAGGTTGGCAAATTGTCGAAACGTTTGCTGGATTAATTTTCGTAGTGTTTTGGCCTGCATATTAAAATGTTTAAAAATCAATTATTTTAAATCTAGTCAGTGACAGTGCATTTTAAGAGTTTCAGTCACTTAGTATCACTAACAGTTTACCAATGAGATTGCAGACAACTGAAGTAAAAAAAATGAAGCTTTGAAATGTAAGTAACAGTTCTGCCTTCTAACTTGGGAACAAAATTATTTCTGCTATACGTTATAAAGGGAGTAACTAACAATGCTTTGAATAAACTATAATGAAAGACAACTCATTAATCTCTGCAAGAACTATTTTTCCTAGTTTCCTCATTCCTCCCAACTTCTTAACTGTGTACCAAGACAGAAATACAGCAACCTATACCTTCATGCTAGGTTGTAAACTTAAATCACCATTCTCTTACCTGGTAGTAACAACCCAACTGTAGCTGTGTCTTAATCTCTGCACACAGTATCTTACACTATCCATAATAGAGTGGATTCTTAAAGTCTGACAATATTCAAAATAACTTCCATATAAAAAGATAAAATTTAAATAGTAAATTAAAAATTAATGTAAAAAGTAAAACATTAACTATTTTAAATATATTGCATATCACTTTATTAACTGTTTTTAGGGCAGAAATAACCACTTAGAGCAGCACAAATCATCCTCCCAACATCTGGGACAGCGTGACAGAACAAGACACATAATTACATATCCTGAAAAATAAAGCATTGTAGAGGATACAATCAGGTTTTCAAACAACTGCATTAACAACAAAACAAAAACAACCCAAACTAAGACTTATGAAAGGTGAAGTATCTGCCTGAATGTATAATCCCTAGGAAGGCAGCCACTCATATCATAATAAAACCAGAATCTGAGAAGCAATCTATTTAACATGCCCCAAAACTGAACAATCAAGAATCCTGAATAAAAACATTTGTTCTAAACACTAGAAATCACCTAGCCAAAAGTGCAGTACCTCCTCCTCCTCTGTCCTAATCAGAGGAGTACAGGTGTGCTCTGTCATAGTGTAGAGCCAGGTGACCCACTGCTTTTTCATAACCGCTTACATCACAATAGTGCCAAAACATCAAAACCACACACACATCTATTCTTTTTCCCTTTGACAAAGCTTGACCCATGTCTGAAGTGACTGAACAGATTTAAAAAACATTAGTAATACCCATTTCTAATAGATATTCCAACTAACAATAACGATAGAAGGCAAAACCATGCTTATTTTAGCAGTACATCAAGGTTAAGACAGGAATTATCATTATTCCTCTACCAAAACATATCTACATGTCCTATCGTAACAGCATTAAACCTCTTCATTCTTTGACACTGCTTGTAACAGCTTCAGGCACTCCACAAATACAAACTTCGTTTTGTCATTAGCACTTCCAGTTTGATTAGGCATTAATTTTTAGTAAAATTTTAAAGAACATTCAGAACGCTAAAGAGCCAGAATTTTTCTAAGGAGTGTTTAGAAAAGTTACCCTAATAGCTGTATATTCACGTACAAAATTATGATGAGCTTTGCAACAACACATATATGGGCTAAAAAACGCCCTCAGCTCAGCACATAAACTTTATAACATAAAGTCAACAAGGGAACCTGACTTTTTGTTGGAATTTCAAATTACTGCATCAATTCAGCAGAACCTTTTACCAACTACCAGGTGGCTGCAGATACTTGGGTAGGATAAAGAAAGCATCTGGCAGTCAGGAAACCTCCATACTGTACCCAGAGCTGCCTCAGACTTTGACAGGACTCAGACAAACTACACTGGCCCTTTCTGTTATCTTCCATTTCACAGAGAAAATCAACGTTAAGGGAACTGAAGACCTTAGCATTAACTGAAAACCTGGCAAATAACAGAAGCAAAACACTGTAAAGGGAAAAAAAATCTGCTCGCTCAAGTTGCCCCAAGTAATTCAGCCACTCAATTGTTGAAAGATACTTTATTCTGCCCATGGTCTGTTCTCCTGGCCTCTTTCAGCATCATCTTGACTTCCATGAATAACAGCATACGTTATTTGGCTCATTAAAGTCCACAAAGACTTAGTCTTCACTTTAACGCTGAGATCAATAACACAGTGTGCACATACAAACCCACACCTCTTCCATAAGAACACAGCCAGTTATGAGAAATATCTTAAAATAACAACTTCAAGGGAAATGCATTGAAAATTTGCTCTTAAAATATTTCCTAAGAACATTTTTTTTTCCTCTCCACTTTTGCTCAAGGCATGCTCTAGAGTGACAGGTAAGACTCCTAATTTGCAAACTGAACACAATCTTGCTACATTAATTTCTCCACATTCTCCCCACCCCCAAGTGTTGGTTTAGTATAAGTAGATTTTTTCCCCCCATGGTGTTTGCATACTTGTTATACCTACGTACAGAGAGCATGACTTAGCAGTCATGTTATCTTCGAGGCATTGTTTGCTAATTTACTAATCTAAGTGCAGGAAGGTTTCTTAATATTCTCTAGTGAAGTAATGAAAATGGAAGGCTTGTTGACTCAGTAACTCTTCCTCTGTACTTGAATTCAGCTTATTCTTTCTTGAACACGGATAATCAGAACTATTTCCAGCATATATTGAGATGTAGTGCACTGTCCAATTACTTTAATGTTTCCTTCTAGAGACCATAGACACCTCCCAAGACAGCACTTGCTTTCTTGTACAACATTATGTCTTACAGACACACTGTGATCCATTAACATAGATGTCTTTAAGCTCCTCTTTAAATTATTTATTTAATGGGCTCCCCAAATAAAGCTGGACTTTCTCTTACTTTGCACTGTTAAATATTTTGATTTTTGTTTTTCCAGTCTTCTGGTCATCCTACAGACAGACTGATACTCTCTGTATGGTTGACATCTAAACATGTAACATCAACAAATTTGATTACCGCTGCACTATACTCTATGATTTATCTCATTAACAGAGAGAAATAATTAATTTTGTATTTCATGACCATCAGCAGCCCTCCTTTCTTGGGCAGTTCAAAATCACTGGTCTTCACAAGGTAAGAGAGTCATTTAATCATTTGAACCTATCATAGATTATTTTTAACAGGGATTTCATTTTCATTAAAAAGCAGACCCCCTTTTCCTTCCCTTGTTTTCCCATCTTATATGTCCAAGATTTTTTTCATGTCTTTGCAAGGTTCTACTCCGCTTCACCTGGCAATTCTTGCTACTTCTTTCTGCCATCCTCTCCATTTCATCATTTCTAAAGAGTACTTTTCTTTGTTAGTCAGTTTTCTGGCTCCGTAGTATCATTTTTTAAGATAGTTATTAATTCTTTTACGTCTGGAGCCTTTCACCACAATTTCTCCCTTTAGCAGAGAACACAATTTCAGATAATTGCTTAAATTAAAATGCAGGGGGATTACTTAAATCCACTTGACTTCATTAGCTTCTGATTTTCAAAGGTCTTTTGAAACAAACCCCTTTCATGACAGACCTTTTCAGTTTATCCATTTCAGTCATAATGTAGAAACTTTGTAAATCTGATGCTGAATTCCATTATTTCTATAAAACCATCATTGCTTGCCAAAACCAGCTTGAAAATATCAATTTATGATTTATACTTTCACATATAAATGGTAAGAAGGATTTTACCAAGACATTCATATCAAGATGGATACAGCTGTAAAAATACTTGATGACCATTCTTAACCCCTTCTCAAAACACATCAAGAAAAATTACTCTGGGAACATATGGACTTCAATGGATGCAAGATTTGACTCACATTTATATTCTTAACTAGGATTAACATAAGTGGAAATTACTGGAAATCTTCCCTGAATGAGTTGGATACAATCTTGAGCAAGGAAGGCAGAATATGGTTTATGGAACTGCCATTAAAAATATGTTGTTTTCCTACACGTCCCCTTGCTCTTGCTCCAGAAGTCTCATTTCTCTTTTAGGGGGAATGAAGGGGAGGGGGGGGGAAAGAAAGAAGTGTTATTTGATACCAGAGGATCCGAGACTAGTTTTGAATTTTTGCTCACAAGGTTTAGGAGGTAGAGGTGTACTTCTCTCACAGTAGCTCAGCAAGGCCACGCAAACCACTACAATCTTGCCAGTACAACTGCACAGCAATTCCTTTATGACTATACAGTGAAAATTATAATGCAATTTTCCGATTTCTGACACATTTTTTAAAGTAGTACACAACCGACTGGAACTATAATTACCTTCACTGAATCTAGTAAACTCTTCGGAAAAAAACGTCTTAATCCAACATCTTTCCTGAAACAAAACCACATGCAGGGTTAATATAAAAACATCATATTGCTCTTTTATTCAGGGTGGTGTTTCGGGTTTGTTCCTGTTTTGTTTAGTTCTTTAACTAGCACATGCAATATAGTAGATGATTTTCATAGTAAGGTCCTTGACAATCTCAAAGTAACAAACGGGTTGTTAAATGCAAAAAGGATATTGCATTTGCAACAGGTACCTGCTGTAGAATGTGTGTTATTTGAAATGTTGGCTTGAGCACAGAGAAATTTTCAAAATAAAAACTGTTCTTTTTCCTCATATTGAGCATTTCATTTTCAAATCACCAGGTTTTTACTGCAAGTAAATCTCACTGTTTGCATCTGTGTATCATGGTGCTAATTGTGTCTGTGAGCTCAGATCTTGCAAATTAAATTACATCAAGCTCACTTCCACACTTATAACCAGGGTTGCACTGTCAGTTTGAAACCCAGAGCTGTATGGATTTAATACTTCTGTGGCTTGGATGTGCTGCACCTAGCTTATGTCTGATGTGTATGCATCACTACAAGTAAACATGAGGTTCAGGAAAAGTGCCTGAGAAGTTGTTAGTGCAGAAGATCACTGTACACTCAGGTATAACAAATGTTACATGACTGTGAACTAATTGGTACAGTGTTAGCAGAAAGTCTGCATAAGAGGTAAAACCAAAAAAAAAAAAGTAAATAAGAAAAGGACTTCTTATATCCTTGCCTCTCAAAGGTGTTACTGACTTTTTGCCTTTAAATTTAAGAGGTTACAACAACTTTTAAACAAACACCCATATCTGCTTCTGAAATGAGTATGAAAGAAAGCTTTCCACGACTGCATGCTTTGAACATAAACAGAAATACATCTGGAATTCTTACATTTGGCAAAGAAAAGAAAAGCCATTAGTGAGCCTGAGATATACGCTATTTATTTACTGCTACCTAATGGCACATGAAGAAAGCCAATATTAATGTCAATATAAAAAGCTTACTAAAAATAATAAACCAGGGCATTTTTAAAGCTCTCTGAAGACTAGTATAGATTTTCACAAAACATACTAAAAACATCCTCAACTAAGAGAAGCAGAAGGTTCATGAGCAGCAGTGAACACTAGCATCTATGCAATGACAGTAAGCTGAAAGATTATAGAACTTTCATAAATGTTAATTCCTTTGATGCATTTCTTCTCAAATGCAAATTATATGCGGTTTATCATCCCACACAGTTAAATAAATCTACCACACTATTACCATCTAAATAACATGCAAAGACATTTTGACAGGGAATATATTAGTTTAACATTAAGTGTTTGAGAGAGAAATGGTGTTTTCAAAAATGAAGCGCCCTACATCACTCCAGTGTTACTCATCTTAACAGTACTGCAGCACATGGCTGTGACAATCTGATTCGATCCGTTACTAAAAAGAGTTGTAGTCTTTTGTACAGATCTGTATGTAGCAAATTCAGAAGACATTCCTATGTAGAGTACAACAAAACAGAATTCTTAATAAAATTCGTTAATAAAGAATATCTTGTGTTTAACTGAGATGGAAAATTTATTTATTGGAGGAGAATTTAACATAAAGAGCACACAGGTTTAATGCCATGGTCAACAACAAACTATGGGTACCTATAAATAAGAAAATAAGCATTAGAAATTGGAACATACAAACAGTTTTAAACACACAAACATACAAACTCCTTCCCTTCCCTCCTCAGCTGCACTGGTGGGGGTAAAATGGCCAACTCGGGATACTCCCCAACTCAGTCCTCCAGATTAAGAACTCAGACATCTGTTTTCTGATTGCCAGTAAGAGATAATTAGCAGTGTGATCTTGGTTCATACAGTTCTCCTACAGCTTTGTATTTAACCTCATGTACTGCATCCCACATGTGGGCTTAAATGTAAATTCGTGGTTTTTATGTATAAACTTCAATAGGATTAATAAAACACCAGCTACAGATAGATGATACCACTTGTCATATAATGATAAGCAGCTTTAGGCAACATATATATTTCTATTTTTCATCTCAATTGAAGTTACAACAAAAAAGTAATGTTAGATTAACATAATAGACTTTTAACATGCTTTTTACGAAATTGTGGCTGCAGCTGTTCCTTCATATAGCTCCCATTTTTGTACTTGTAATTATCCCTGTTCTATGCTAACAAGCTTCACATTTATTATGAAAGAATTCTTCTTTCATTACATGAAGGCCCAACTATTAAAGGCTACTTAACAGTTTGATTCTATCTACCATTTCCCATCCAGATTTCGTCTTGTATGAAAATCTGATCAAAGACGAACATACATCAAATAGACATCTGACAAAGACAGGCAAGAAGCAATCACATCAAATGCAAAAAAGTGCCATTTAAAAATTGCATTCAGCTGGTTAAGTACCTCACGATGTAGTAAAACTAGATAAAAAAAAAACCAAACCAAAACAAACAAAAAGCCTCACTTTCAAAATAAATTACTCATGTAGATAAACCTTTATAGCACATTAAGGGGGTAAGATCAAATGAGTAAATTCTGGGGATCACTGCCACTTTTTGAAGACTTTTAGTAGCTTATAATTATGTATAGCCACTTGAAGGTGTGTTTGTCCTTCATCTCTCCCATATAAGTCCCATACAAAACAAATTTTACTTCTCAAAAAAAAACCCAACCAAAATCTCAGAAATGCACAATTCCACATTTCCATTTTTTTCATGGCATTAAGTTGTTAGATTTTGCATTCAGGGTTTTGCTTCACTTTGTTATTCACAACAACAATTAAGTTATTTCCTACCAAAAGAGTTACCACTTGGAAAACACACACAGTGAAAGAAACAAGTCACTGTTAAAAACTGGAAGCAGCTCCATACTGAGTCCTCCAGTAACTCTCACCTGTTACAATTATTAATTAATGCTTCCTGTCTGTCATCTGTTATGACCCTAGTTTCCTTTGCCTCATTGTTTCTAAAGTTGTTAATCTAATTAGTAATGTTTGGTTATGTGTTTCCTCAACGAAGATATTTCTACTACTGACAGAAAACTGAAGTCCTTTAAAAAAACCCCTAATTCAAACAAAAACAAAGCTTAAAAAGTTCTGCATATATAGAGGAGCACAATATAAATAGCAGGCCAATATAAATAAGTAGGCAATTCATGAAAGTTACCTTTACCTATTAAAATCAGTTTCCTCAAAAATCCTTGCACACTTATTCGTTGTGGTGAAAAATCTTCTCTTCCACCTCCACATTCTCTAATTTCACCTCTCTAAAGGTTAGCACATGTGTTTTATTAAAAATTAAATAAAAGAGACTTCACTGCTATACCAACCTTTTATCCCAACGTTATGTTAAACTGTAAAGCATCTTTTTCACAAAGATAATTAGTAGTGAAGAGCAGATCACTGGTGTATGTATGTACAAAACCAATAAATAGTAAGTAATACAAATAAAACCAGTTTTCAATCCCTGAGGCTTCTAAAGGACTTTGAACTGTTTGGACTGAAGCCATCTACTGTAAAACATGATCAAGTAACCACAATATTTTAAGTATAAGGATACTTTCTGGTTGTCTTAAAAGTTGCAATAGCTAGATAAATTTGCTAATTGCAAGATCACAATTCAGGAAATCCACATACTGATCAAACAAGAAAAAACAATACCACAAACATTTTCAAGTAACTCAAACTTTACCACAGATGAGTCACAACTGAAGAACGCGCAGGAAAACATTAAGAAACAGAATCACCTTAAAACTGGACTTGATGAACCCATAAACATTAGCAAAATTGCAAAAAAAAACATAATAAGCCTCCTGATCAAGTTTAAACAACTCCAAACCTGTTTTCCTGGACATGAGTTAAAGGTGCTCTTCCTACTTCTATACCCAGATAGGTTTCATCATCCATTTCTTATATTAAAGCACCTGAAGATCTCAACAAACTTCCCGGAGTAAAAAACTTACAACAGAAACATTCTGTTACTGAACTGAATTTAATATCACAGATTAAGAAACAGTTCAAACCTCAAGCTAGAATGCAATACTTACTCTAACACTTCATAGTTGGACTTCTTTTCTAACGCATTGCCTCTCATCTCTCCATAGGATCTCCTGAAGACAGGAAAAATATTTGAAAGTGACAATTATTGAATGATCCAGCCTAAAACTATAATATCGATGTAATCAAATCTTTCAGAGACTTACCCTTAGAAAACACCGGCAGAGCAAATTCAAATATAAATATATTAGCACGTTATTCTCCTAGTTCAACAGATCAGGTTTTTATTTTACACAGTCATTTCACGTATGGAACATTACACAGGGCTACAGCAGTAGTGCATTTTCAGAACCACTTTAAACCACCTTAACTACACTGCTAGTACAAGAAGTGATCTAACCTGCCCTTCAGCAGGTCCTTTCAACCTCCAACAGTACCTCCCTCCTTTGTAACAGCACTTGTGTCTGTGCAGGGAAATGGAGACCCAGAGGAAGCAGAGAATGATGAAAACTAAGTTCCAATCCAGACACGCTCACATTAAAAAAAATAATTAATAAATCAATCAAGAATGAGTAGCTGTTGCTGGGAGAGGGCTGGGATCATTCTTTTCACTGAGAAAATGGACCAGTAATATTCATGGTAAGACAGTCTTAGTAGTTGTGGATTACAAGTATCTCATGAAACTGCTCTGAAGAGCCACAGCATGGGAACCATGGAAAGCAGGATTTGGCTGACAAAATAATCATGGATTATTATACTCATTATGTTTTGAAACAGGGCACAAACAATTTTTGAAGTCCATAAGGATTCTGTATTTACACAAGGAATTTTTGTTTTCTCTGGGGCTATCAGCAAAACTTATAGCAAAGACACCAGGTTCTCCTACAATACCTAGGAAATTTTGTAAGCCTAAATTTTGTTTTATTTTGGAAAGTACTGTTCAAAGAACACTTTTATTCTCTGCTAATAAGTTTACATTTGCCATTAATTTCTTATCAATTTTACTTCTTCTCTAATCTCCCTGTGCGAGACAACAGCATAACTAAAGCAAATGTTTCAGGCTGGAAATTCTCCATAAATTAGCAAAAATTAAAACATGCATTTCAAAAGCTGTGCTGGGAACTCTCTCAAGGATCTCTTATTCTGATAAATTTATCTTTATTTTCCAGCTGTCTATACAGTTGACAAGAACACCAAAACCACCCAAAAGAATCCTTAAGATTTAATCATTTGAAAATAGCACATTAAGATTGAATAAATGCAAAGAAGAAAGGTAGCAGCATTTATCTTTGATTATATTCTTTAGCTGCAGGATTTATATATGCACATTGACAAGACTATTTGCTAAATAACACCACAGATGCATTTTTTTTTAGAGTATACTTCACTGTATTCTACAGGCCTTTGAATTATTCAGAAAAAGAATTCACTCAAAAGGCAGTATCAAGATGTAATTAATTAAAATATTAAAATTAATGTTAACTTTAAAATCACTAGAAAATGTTTACAATACAGTCTATTCAGTTTTTCTAAAAACTACTTTGTAGCAAAAAGTCTAATGATGTTTTATTCAACTATATGGGTCAGAAATCGATGAACTATAAGCAGTTTAAAAATTAATGTAGATATTCTGTCAGAAACATGTTGAATAATAAATGAAATTATCAGCTTACCGGATTTCAAGGCAACCTAGTTTCAAAGCAATTTCCTGGTCCACTTGATCTGCTATTTCTAACATATAGTCATTTTTCACCTACAGCAAAAGAAGTAGGTACGCATCACAGAAAGATCACTTCAGCACCAATACAGACTAAAATACTGCCCAAACAACTTTAGAATAAATATGTCTTAAGTTTAATTTTCTGGAATGGATATTTAGAGTGCACGAAGAGAAAAAAAGAAGTTACATTCATATTCTCCACAAATGAGCTGCACTTTTATAAGAAACCCACTTCGACTGCAATGAATTTATTTAAAAATTCCTCATCTACATCTATATTACCTATGTTTTATTAAATATAATCAAAATCTTCACAGGAGGCTGAGCAGATGGTTGCACCTGCATTTAAGATATGTGAACATATGCTGTATTCTTGAACCATCGTGGTCAACGGTTTTTCATTTTGTAGGTGCATCTAATCATGCATATAAACCTGACAAATGTGCATGCATTACTGTGAAATTAAAAACAGCAATAAGTAAAAAGAGCAGTATGAGAAAAATCATACTACATTCTCACATAAAATAATGTTTGAACTAGCAAGAAGAAGAAACAGGAGTGAAAGTAGATGGTTACCACCTACAGTAGGAAACAGAACAGGCCAAGTAGTGTGCTCTGACCTGGAGGTGCCCAACACTATGGCCAAACGGTCACCCCTCCTGAAGACGATGGTTGGGCCAAAAGAGCCTATTTGGAGCACTGCTGGCACGCATCGTCCCCCATGTGCTGGGGCACAGTCTACAAGAGTGGTAAAGTGGTATGTGCAAATCTGTACCACAGAGTGTTAAGTATTCAACAAGATGGACTATGAAGAACTATATTTTTCACAGAAAGAGTGGTCAGACAGTGGAACAGGCTGTCCAGGGAGGTGATGGAGTCCCCACCCCTGGATGTGTTCAAGGGTCATTTAGATGAGCTATGGGGGGATGTGGTGTAGGGGAGAACTTTGTAGAGTCAGGCTCATGGTTGGACTCAATGATCCCAAGGGTTTTTTCCAACCTGAACGATTCTGTGATTGGTCAAATCTTCATCACATGTCCTGGGCTTGTTTTATCAATATCAATGCAGGCAGAAAGCTTACTTTTTAGGTAATACTTTTCATCATATTGAAGTAATTTATACAGTTACTAACAACAAAGAAAAAAGACAGTAAGAGAGAACAGAACTAGTGCTTAAGACCTTAACTCTGCAAATCCTGTCTTCTGTGCAACAGGCATTTTTTACCAGTAACATATCTCTACAGAAGTATGACTTTTCTTTAATTTCTCATGTTATCCTCTATCTTATGAAATCATAAACTTGCTGTTGAGATCCTAAGGTCTATGATCCTAAAGTTGAAGAAAGTCCTGAAATGTCACAAAATCCACACGCCTGCCTTGCAGATCAAAGAGGAGATTATACATTATGAAAGCAATACACTTCACAAAATGTTTTTTTGAGTGATGACAAGCTGCAAGAAAAACTATTTCAAACTGCTACCACTATGAAATTCATAATACAAAAAATAAGGAAGTACAGCAGCAGATTCTACAGCTGGAGATCCTCTCTGGTCAGCATCCTCCCAGTAACACAAACATGCACCACAGCATTCTCTCACCACCAACGAAACAGCTGAACTACAAAGCAACAAATGCGTAAGACCTTCCTAGTTATGAAGTGCATGAAAAATTTTAATTTGTTATTGAGAGATGTGAGAGAAGAAATATGATAAACTGTGCAAGAAAGAGAAGATAAATTATTACAACAGCTGCAACATCAGTAGAAAGCTTCTTGCATTTGAAGTCATATACAGGTACTCAACATGACAAAACAATAAGCTTTTACATCTTCTCAATTCAACCCTTACAAATACTAATGAGAGAGACAGGAGAAGAAATAATTGTCCTTCAGCATCATGTAATTTGCTATTTACATACACATATGGAAATAAGCATTCTGTATTCCCATGGTAGTAATACACAAAATATGTAGAATTAATAACTGTCTTTTTCTTCATTATGCTTACAAATAAAACAAACAAACAAAGCCTTCTCATGGGAAACAGCATTCCATTTGAGTTTTTCTGGTAACATTACAAAGATTTATTTGATGAGAGGTTAAAAAAAAAGTCCCCCAAAAGCACAGACTCTATATATCTAGTAATTACAATGACTTTAAGTGATATAACCTGAGATACACATGCATCTTTCAGGAAGTCAAGCTGCCTAGGACCATTTCCAGATGGCTTTTGAGTGTCTGCAAGGATAGAGGCTCCATCACCTCTCAGGGCAATCTGTGCCAGTGCTCACTCACCCTCATAGTTAAAAAAAAAATGTTTCCTGATGTTCAGAAGGAAACTCCTGTGTTTCAGTTTGTGCCCACTGCCACTTGTCCTGTCACTGGGC
This sequence comes from Athene cunicularia, assembly GCF_003259725.1. Classification (NCBI taxonomy): domain Eukaryota; kingdom Metazoa; phylum Chordata; class Aves; order Strigiformes; family Strigidae; genus Athene; species Athene cunicularia. The sequence continues at coordinate 149,683,338 of NW_020799095.1, forward strand.
ACCACTTAAAAGAGCCTGACTCCCTCCTCATTACCCCCTCCCTTCAGGTATTTGCATCCATTGATGAGATCCCCTCCACGAGCCTTTTCTTCTCCTGGCTGAACAGTGTCAGCCTTTTCTCGTAGGAGAGATGCTCCAGACCCTTCATCACCTTCATGGCCCTTCACTGGATCCTCTGCAAAAGCTTAAACTCTCTTGTACTTAAAGTCATTACAACACCTGGAGGCATTTTCCAGAAATTTGACAATCCAGAAGATATGGGCATTTCTGTCCTGCCTGTACTGTTCAGTATCATCAAGTGCCAAAACGTGAAGAAGTTTCCCTTGAAAGGGCACTTCTGGAAACAAGACAAAAAATGCAAGGATTTTGAGTAGTGTCTTATCTCAGCTACAGTCCATTAACAATTACTCTTCATTCCACTGTAGAACTGCACCTGTTAGTAATGGCATAGTATTTCTCTAAGAGAAAATCTTCTATAACCAATGTTTTGTTTAAACCAGAACTAACATCTAGATGCCTTCATAAATGGCACAACATAGTAACTTAAACAGAAAATTAACTCTGAAATTCTGTTCATCAGTAAGGATATGACACCCCTGCCTCATGAAACCTGTCAGACCCAAGCTCAGAGCACATAAATCAGGAATGTAGTTTTCAGGCTCCCATGTTACTACCATAAATGACCTCAGTCACATAGGTGGCAAAGCCTGACCGCAGTACACATAGGTGGCAAACAAGAGAACAGTCCTCTCAGTCCACAGGTCTACATGGGGTTGTTAGAAAAGAAACAAACTGGAGATGCAACTTCTACATGAGTTCAGTTTTTATATGGATCCCCATATTCCAGAAAGTTTCAAGTTCAAAGAAACTATAATCAATTTTCTTCTTGTTTATATTATCCACACTGAGATTTAATGAACTTTTAACTATACTTTAACTACAAGCTTTCATTTCATTCTCCTAGCTTTTTTTCTGAGAATTCACCTTCATGTGTAGACCAAGTTACTTTACCTAAAAAGCTAACATTCCTGGCACAAAATCCATTAGCTACCCTGCCTTATATCCATCCAAATCAAATAGCCACTCACTTATATTTTATTAAAATTCTTTTTTTTTTAAATAATGCATTCAATTTTTTTAACCATTTCAACAATTTTGCATCATCAGAAAATTTCAGAGCTGTTATCCACTTATTCCTCGAGGTATTCATTCAGATACTGAAAAGAACTTGCTGTAGCAAAGCATTTTTTCAATCCTGACATAAAACTTTCCTTTGCAGGAACTATGCTAATTTGAGTCTACTAGTATATCATGATCAAATATGTATTAATTTATCTTCACAGCTCACTGCCTTGTAGATCCCAGTTCTGAAGTACTTCATTTGTTAAACTAAACAGCTTAAGAACATCTTCAGTTTCATGCAAACATATTTTAAAATGCTGCTAGCCTCAAGCAACTACTATTCCATAAATAAATAAGCAACATTACCCAAACATTTAAAGTTTGGGGTTTCTTTCCTCTTGCCCTCTGGCTTCTGAGATTTCACAAATTCCAGTCATATCTTCCCAGTTTGACTCTGCAACTCCAGGCACCAGAACTTGACTAAGAAAACCCTTCCCATTCCAACAGTTTGGAAGAAAAAACTAAGTATTGTGAAAATCCTCCGCTTATTTGCAAGTCAGAAGTGAGACATTTTCACCATAATGCTGCAAGCAGACAGTTGCCTACTTGAGTGCATAATTTTGTTAGTGTGACAAGCAGAAAAAAGGGGGAGGGTTTGCACATCCCAGTCCAGAAGAGATGGACAAACACAGATATTTCATAAAGCTGGAGTAAATTAATATATTCCATCTCACATTTCAGCCAACAGAGACTCTCCCTTGCTGATCTATTGCATGGAGGGGGTGTATGTGTGGGGTGTTACTCCCGAAGTTCCTTGGTACAGCAATATGGAGTTTCAAGTCCTTCAAATTCACTACATTATTCAACCTGACGAGTGGGATAAAAATGCCTTTATGCACCTAAGAAATCAGATTAAAACAGAAAAATATACCCTCTTTCCATGTCCACAAGTGACTAACAGCATTGTTAACAAAATCAGTCATGACATCCTCTTATCAAAATTAATACCTGCACTTCATTATCACAGAGCATTGCATATACATTATATACACCTATTTATTTTTGTGTTTAAACTTTGGACAGTATACAAAGAGATTATAAGCTTCAGGAAGCCTATGGCCATAATCTTGTGGTCTAATTAGATTTAGCAGTGTCCTATAATGGATAGCAAAGGTAATAAATTGATAGAAGGAATTAATTTTATCTTGCTTTTTCCAGAAACCTGTCCACACACATTCTTCTTTAAATTTCAGTAAGCATAAGGGGAAAAAAGAGGCAGATTCAATTTCTATTCCCAGAATACTAATGAGAACTTCTCTTATCACCTTGAATTTTTCTTGACTATTCTCTTTGAGATGGCATTAGATCAATGCATTAACTAATGCTTGTGCAAAGATTAGATAAGAATTTTGCAAGAGGTTCAGCACAAGCTGCATAGCCTCCTAAGGAAAAAGCCTGAGCAAATATTAAATGGAAGAGACGCAAGAGATAATTTAATGGTAATTAAGTGCACTGCCACAAGGCAATTGAATAGTTTTCCTAGAAGTCTTTTGTGTTTGCTCAATTATTACTTTTATTATTGTTGTTGTTAATACAGTTAAATGAGAATATTTTTTGTTTTTCAAGAGAAAAAAAGGCTCTATCTTGTAAGAGCATAAAGCTTTTATATATATATATATATATATATATATATACACACACACACACAAAGACACAAAAATAAAACTGACAAATCTGAAGAATTCTACCATTTTTTCCTGTTAACATAGTTCTGAATTCATAGTAAAGAGGGAGGATGAATCCTGATCTATGGGTTTTGGAGACAGTGTTATTTTGAGCTCATGGTACACCTGCAAAGTGCCATCCTTGGCATGTGCAGACTTTTACTTACGTCTTGGAAGTTCAGTTAACAGTATGCAATGCCTGGAGGAAGGCTGAAGAGTATGTCATCTACATAGATATACTCTTTCAAGCAGATCAGGTACCACTGGTGTTGTTCTGCTCCCCATTTTAATTGTTCAGAATGGGATCTCTTCAAAGGCTAAACCAGAAAGAATTGTAGGATGCTATTTAATATACCTTTATTTTACCTAGTTTATAAGAGAAGACTAATTTACATAAACTTGCCACAGAAACCTGGTTTTGAAAAAGCCAGCACAAAAAAAAACCCACAACCAACCAAAACCAAAAAAGCAACCAACATCTGGCCAAACAAGAAACAGCAAAGCAGCAACCCTTCCTACTTCCACTGAGACAATAAAGTCTCTGAATAAAGCCTCTGAAGTACTCCTGCTAAACCCATGTGGCTTTACCTCAGTTACACCATACTAGAGACCAGATGCTCTGGCAATGATAAGACTATGTGGAGCCCATAGTCATCTCAAATGCTCCATGGTCACAATGTTTTAGCAATAAAAATGCATAAACATTAACAAGGCAAACACTTAAGATTTACACTAGGATTACGAATTCAAGTGTTATACTGCTAAAAGCCTATGTACTTTTTATTTGGTAACAATCAAACTCCTAAAATATTACATCTTAAGTGAATCACTTCGTTTTATGTTGCTGGCAACACACTTGCTTCCACTTACCCATTCTGCATTCTAGCAGACATGCTTATCTAAACTTGCAGAGAATATACTGAAAAGCAGTTTAAAGGAGGATAGAGACAAAAATAAGTTCTTGCTGCAAACTGTGGTGTTGATTTCAAGCACCTTTTCACTCAGATTTTTTTTTTCTGTAAATGTTATAACAAGTTTAAGTCAGATTTACAGTCAAGCAGGTGTACACTTTGGTGGGGGGGAAAGGATTAGTCTAAATTCCATTAAATGGTATAATGGAAATGCAAACTATTTCGCCTTCTCGATGAGTACTACTACAATGTCAGTGTTAGAAGAAGTAACTATACTTGCATGTGTTTGTTCACAGGCCAGCAAATACGAATTAAAGTGTGACCTACGCTTCACATTTGCAGCTGATCTCTTGGTCACAACAGCTACAAAACGTCTACTACAGGAAGGGATGCAATATGTGAAAAACATGAATGCCAAACATAAATGCATCTCTCAAAAGTAGGAAAAATAAGTCTTTTATATGTTCTGATAAAATAAAGAGTGAAACAAAACTGTCACTCCCCCCCAGCATATACTGCTTGTGTTCAACGAATACATGCTTAGAAAGGGCATTAGTATTTAAAACAAACAAGAATTTGTAAGTCCAATATAATCCTGTGTCATAACGTATTTCCTGACATATTGATGTCCTGATATTCAGTGAGAATTCAACTGCGTTTATTTACCTTCTATTCCCACCAGTATTTTTAAAGGAAATTTTTTCGTCACTATTCTTCATTGGTTAGCAGAACAAAAATCTCTCTATGTCTCTAATCTTTTGAGCATTAAAAGTTCAAAGACAGCCTTAAATCATGGCAAAAGAAAGGAGGTGAACACTGAACCATGAACTAATAAGCCTTCTCCACAAGGAAGACAGGCACGTAAACAAAAGCCCAGTTTCAATTCTGGTATCAGACTTTAAAAATATTTGTTCTTTTACTTGAATGGGCAAATTATTGATGGTATAACTTCTAACTTCTCAAGATTTGCTAGGAAATAATAGGCACTTTCCTGGCTATATACATGGCTAGCAAATTCCAGCTGGTACAATTTAAAATAAAAATTGGAGACAGAAGAAAGCCCATTTTTGTGAAGACGAAGAAATCAGAGAATAGCCCTACGCTAGCACACATGATTTAAGAAATCTATCACAGGCCTCGTATTTTATATACCAGCTGCTACTTTCAAAAGCCATCTGCTTCATTTTTCTGCACACGATTTTTTTATGCAGCTGCAGTATTTCAGAAAAATGTTCACTCAGGATGACAAGCCATTTTGCCAGTGCAGTTCATAAAAACACCATGCTAGATTTAAATTTCTTTATTAAGAACAAGAGTAAAATCACTCTGAACTTAGTATTGAACACTTTCCAGGAGTTTAGAGATTCTTTTTAAAAAAAAAAAAAAACAAACAACCCTACTTGCTATGTCCTGAAAATATATTTTAGGTTTAAATTTGTTTATATCCTTAGAAATTATTAAATGAAATTATCACACTTTGTACTGAGCTTTCAAGCATAACTACTATGGAAATTCTTTAGCAGCCGTACAATCAAATGATGTTTCTAAAAGGGCGAATAATTAGCCACTACACTGGCTTTCCCAGCTCATTTCATGTTACCAAGAAATTTCCCACAGGATAATCTCCAATTTTTCAGGAGGACAGTTTAAAAATAAGCAATCTATTTCTCTTGCTTTACTTTCAATGTCTATGACCTACTTACACAACTTAGTCCTTTTTTGGTTTTTTTGTTTGGTTGTTGGTTTGGGTTTTTTTTTCAATTGGCATTGCTTTGAAAACTGGATTTAAACAGCACTTCAGTGATTAAGTACCCCCTAAAGAGTTAAGTGCACAACCAAGAAAAAATATCACCACAACATAGGAGATATTTAGATAAGCAAACAAAGCACCAAAATGTCTTCTGTACTCCATTTAGTAAGTAGCATAAAAACTGTAACTATAATAGTTTAACGAAGCATAGAAAACAAAGACTTGCATTACATCATTTTCTCCCTACCCACTTGTTCTATCCACATATTTTTAGCTAGTGTTTTTCATTTTCAGAAATTATGTACTTGTGCTTAGTTAGCAGCTTTTGTATTAACAAACACAACCTTCCTCCTTCCTATATCTACAATTATTTATTTATTTACTTATTCTCCCTTTTAGGAGCTCAGGTGTTTTAACACCTGCTTTTAAACATTCAAGTTTCTAATACCTGAAGGTATTCTGGTGTTTGGTTTTTGTATGTAATAGCTCCCTCTCAGCCTCCACAGAAGCTGCTCACGAGGATCTTCGTTTTACACTAACAGACACCACTTCTGGTGACATCAGTCCTATGAATGTCCAGTGAAATTCTTCCTGTCATCTACCAACTTCTGTAACACGAAAGTCCAGAATAACTCAACCCATCCGTCGGAAAAGCTGATCTTCAGAAACTACTTATGTGACCAAGACAATGATTGAAGCATATACCACTTTGCCCCACAATTTCACATTGCAAATGAACAATGCTGCTCTGTGTTCAGGGTACTCCTGTTCAGACCGAGTTTCGTTCCTCACATGCAGCACTACCACACGTAAGTCCACCGCAATTCACGACACTGTTCTTCCTTGGTACCCTATCAGATGTAATTATCTCAAACATTCTGTGGTTTCCGTTGTAATCTTTCTTGTAGCGTTAAATGCACCACAGAAACGCTGTAGGGTACCCTGGGACAGATAGATCATTAGATGAATGCAGAACAGTCACCCAGTATAATTGCTTGTATCTGTAATCACCAAACTGCAAAAGGAGACAGCTCCTCCATCTTTTCACAGAGGAGCCCACCCTCATTTCCCAACAGCAGGTTCCTGTAGGACACTGAACTTTCTTCACTACAAAATCAGAATAATCAGCTTGAAAGAACAGGGTCCCATCCCACATTACTACAGCTTCAGAAACCTTATGCAAAATTAACCCTCAAAGATTTGTGTCTCATCTGCTTTGAATGAAGTACCATATGTACAAAATCCCAAAGCATGCTTTTAATGTCATCAGTATTTTTAGGAGCCACCTTAATGATCGTAATGGTAGTTTTAAAAATGTGCACAGGAGGGAAACACATATGTGCTTCCACCCCTATTTACCCATCTAATAATATTAGACTTATTATAGAAGATAAGTCTACATTAGGGAAAATTAAGGCTTTGGTCTCTTGTAGTGGCGTTAAAAGCACAGATTCAGTATCAGGATAACGGTCATTTGCCATCTGCCCTCAGCTGCTCCTCCTCTTCATCTTCCAAGGTCACAGTCTCTGTATTATCTAAAGGTGATCTTTGACATCTCTAACTAATTTTGGAAGCTCCTCTGTTAATAATAAGGGCATTAGAGATGGGATGGGGGGGGGAAATCAACTTCTGATGTGGCATTGTTAGGGACAGAATGGCTAAAAATGATCCCTTCTGTCCGAGTGGGCTGATGTCCAGATGTCACTGCAATATACACTGCTGCTCAGATCTTCCATAAAGTAGGACTATACTCTTGGGAGCCATATAGTACCCAACCTACTAAGCATGCCTTACTAACAGCTAATTTTATACTTCTTGTCTCTGACACAGAATTTCGCTTTTACTGAACAAGTGAGTCCAAGTAGCAATGTAAATTTTTTTTTTTTTTTTTTTGAGGGGTGTGGGTGTGTCCAATGTGTATTATGTACACCCTGATACACTAATCGAAATAACATTTTGTCCAAGATCACTAACAAACACATATCCATGCATCAGTTCATGGGAACCTGTCCTGAGCGTTTTAAATTTATCATCTTGAATTAAGATTAATTCACATGTGACTGCAAGAAAGCCCACAAGCACTATTCTCACCACTCCGGTTGACAGGTGGAAATTTTAAATCAAAGCAGACATTTTTCTTTGGACTGAGCTTGGCTGACTATTTAAGAGGTATTTAGGAATACGAGTATGTTTTACATTCCTATCATACAGCAACGCTAACAGAGAACAGACATTTGACACAGAACATTTGGAAGATACCAAAGTAGCTACACAACTATATGAACAGCAAGATCTGCAAGAATGTCAGCATAGTTTTGAGAGTGTAAATCAACATTTACAGTTATAAAAATGAGGACTTTATGAGATATTGTGAATTTCAGCAATTTCAAGAAACCAACCCCTGTAAAGGTTATCTCACTTATAATTACTTTTGCAAGTTGTAAGGAGCAGTGAGGTGATGTTATTATTTATATTTTTATCATTTAAAAAAAATATTTTTAAAAATATCTTTTTAAGCAGCTGCAATTCATAAATTTATTATCACTTCCCTGTAGAGCACACTTTATGTGTCAACCACTAACTCTTCCTGAAAGACCTTTTTTGGTTTATTTTTTCTTTTAAACAAGCTGCCAATATCAGGAACAATACAGCTTTTCTCCCTACGTCCTTGATTTTCTTCAAAGCTTTTCCTGTCAAAGTCATTTGCTTTAGGTCTCCTATTTTTATTAGGGTGTAAAAGATGTTTTTATTTAATTAGGTTAAAGAGTCTAATTCCCAGCCTGCACTTCAAATTATATCTCATGCACCTAAGCCTTATAAAACTTCAATCATTAAGTTATTACAGTAATTGCCTGGACTTAAAATTTCCTACATGTTGGGGGACAGTGTTATAAAAATAATTTCATTTGCATGGTGCATTTATCTGCCACAATACAAGAGAATTTTCACTTAAGGAAAAACATTTTTAGTGTTAACATTACCTTGACAGACACTATAGATACAGAGCAAAAAAGTGCCATTTGTCCACAAGAAACTTTGCCTCCTCCTTCAGAGAATTTTCTATTTTTCCCTCCCCTTCTTTTAGAGGAAAACAAGTATCACTTTTTTCTCTTTTCTCTTTAGAAACAGTTGTCTTACAAAAATGAACCTGCATTGTACTTGTCTGGTGAAACACAGAATCCCTGTTGCATAGAATCAGTGCAATTTTTGCAGAACATTATTTACCTGCCCTAGCTTTGAGACCATCCTCTCTCTGCTTGCAACTCCTTCTCTTGTGCATTACACAAAACTTTGGCTCATTTTAAAAAGCAAATCCAAAACATGCTTCAGTCCTATGGTCTCCTTTACTACATATGTGTGTATATATATATACACACACACACACACACACAACTCCAGGGCAGCTCCACACCACAGGCTAAACAAATCAGCATATAGAAAAATTCTAGACTGATGAAAACCACCTTTTCTTGTTCTTCAGGATCTAAAAATCCCCCCAAAGTTACTTTAGAAGTCTTCTGTTTGTAGCGCAAGGACAGCAACAATGGAACAGCTGATGCCTAAGAGCTGGTTTCCCCCCACCCCCCCACCCCCCCAGATGCTTGCTCCCTTTTCATCAAGGGATAAACCATCTCCAATTACTGGAGGCTAACATGTTATTCAAGGATAAATGTGTGCAGGCTCTTGTCCCACAATAAAAGGAAGGCAATTCAAGTAGCTTACGTCTGATTCTCATTATATGAATGTTTAAAAGCTGTATTCTATCTTGATGTGAGATATGGCTTTCGTTCCTCACTCAGCTATTAAGGCAAAAGAGAGATGTCCATCCCCTTTATTTCCACCTCCCAGCAGCCATGCCACTGGAACAGAGGGAAAGGAAGACACTGGCCATGAATTTCACCAACACTTAAAGTGCCTGGAAATGCTCTCAAAAAGTACAAGAAGTATGTGAAGTGTAATTTTCATTACTCAAAAAAACCTCCAAATTTTTAATTCACTTTCTGTACCTTTATGTTTGTTTCCTCTGAAGCTTTCTTGAAAAATGGTAAAAATTCATACAGAAGGCAGATATCTTTATTCTTCTGAGATTTACAAAAGAGTCAACAGAACAAAAAAAAAAAAGAGATACTTATTGACTAAAATTAATTTACAGTGGTTTTACTCAGCAATCCTCTGTACTTCATGTTTAAGGTTTTGGGGGAAAGTTCACTTTGGCTCAGAGTTGGGTATACAATACAAGGGGAAACAACTGAAGGCTGGCACATAAAACCTATGCAGCAAGCATCTGCCAACTGTGCAGACAACTATAAATTTGGCGTTTCCTGATTTTTGAATACTTTAACCTCACAATTCAAACAGCACTGGGTGGGATCCAATTTACTTAATTTGGCTGAAATTGTAAGCAGTTGGGCCCAAGGGAATAATGCAGTCAATGCAGTATCACCGCCTAAATGCTCCACTTAATGGAAAAAGAGAAGATAGGGCTGAAGACCTCCCATCCACTACCTTTGACACCTTCCAAACACATCAGTAAAAAATAAAAAATAAAAGACACAATTCTAGCACTGGTCTGTTGATCAGAGCTCTCAACTGGGATGTAAAATGATGTGTCTTGAGCAGACAACTCCAGACAAGAGGAATGGCCTAAGCATCAGCCTCTACCCCAGCTCAAGTCTCAAAGCCTGAAACACAAGATGCTTTGACAAACTGCAAGGTATCAATATTAGTATGACTAAAACTGACGTTACAAACAAGTTCTGTGGTCCTGTCATCCCCTTCCCCAATATTAATCCTTTGCTGTACAGATTGCAAACCGGGGGCACTCTGGTTTGCAATCCAATTAGAACAGCTTACACCCACTGCAGATGGCAGACTGACCGCCGCTGATTACAAACGGCTGTACGTCAAACTACAAACAGCTCTGGTCAGAGGCTTTTGATTTGTTCAAGACTCCTGAAAATAAAGAACATCCAAACCAAAGAAAGGTCACAGCATCCTTAAAATCTTCAAAATTAAGGGGAAGAAGGAGGAGGGAAAAAAAAAAAAAAAAAAAGAAGAAATAAAAAGATTTCTCCTATTAAGTCCAAACTAAGACTTAAATGCTTGCACCAATTTATACAGGGCAATGCACTCATTGAAGTGAATGGGAGTAGTCATGCATGTGAAGTTACAAAACGTGTGCCAGTTTTAACAGCCTGATAATTGTGGTTTGGGTTAACTATATGAATAAACTGTGTCTGTTGACAGCGATTAAGGTAACATTTTGTTATCTTTACAAATGGTCTGCGCTTTTCTGGAAGATGAAGATCACTTGAGGAGTCAGTCTCTTTAACTTTCAGCTTCTTTTTCAACAATATTGCTGCTCTGAGCTCAAATTCAAGAACAACATTTTCTGAAATCCATGGACAATTCACGGGTGCCAGAAATCACCGTGTTTCTCTTCCTTCTCCGTGAACTTTTTAATTTGATGTTGTACATTTTTAATAAGTCAGACAACATGTGTCTAGATGTTATCAAGCTAGTAATAGGTTCTCAACCTCATCTTGAAAAGAAAGATTTAGTCACAGGCAGCATCTGGTCCTCAAAATCTTTTTTTCCTCATTTGTAACACACAAGACAGCAATGTATTTGACTTTTACATCTACAAAAGCCAATTTGATTATAGAGGGGTAATTCTGTTGGGATATTCTAAAATTCTGTAACTGTATCCTATGTTCATTACCTCTAACAGTTACTTCTGTGCAGAAAGCTCAAGGTATCTATGTATGCATGTATGCTTTAGGTACTTTTTGTTGTTCTTGCCTATACACAACATGAGTTATCTGCCTGAGAGCTGTGGTTAGCAGATGAGGATGTTAAAATGTTGCGGGACTGACAAGGAGAGATGAACAGAATGTGAAAAATCGTCTTTCCTTGTTTTTCCACATCCCCCTCTGTTGTACGTCTGTTTTATGATGCAGTGTTACTGTTCAAATTCTTTTCCTGCCTTCTTTTCATAAGTCAGTGGGGTTGTCTTAACACTTTACCAGATAAAAGTAATTATCCTAATTTATTCAAGAGGCCAAGTGAGACTTGCAGAGCAAAACAGAATCATGGACAGAGAATGACAGCTCTGGAAAGTTGTGCACCTGATTTACATTACAATGGAGACCCAATATCTTGCAGCACCCCAGAACAAAGAACTGTGACTGTTGAAGATCTGGATTTAGAAATACCTCACCATAAGGTGGAGAAGAAAGAGGAAAAATATGGTATGGTGTGTAGAACAAGGAGACAAGATCCTCTGATTTTCATTTTATACTAGAACTAGGATTCAGGGCATCATGAGAAACATGCAGCTGCAATATTTGTGTATCAGTTCCTATAACGTTTTCACAAACCTTCTTGCTATTCTGAACCATTTGTATTTGTTTCTAATGATCTCCCCAAATTTAGTAAAAACGCGTTTCTCAGAAAATGCTAAAAAGTATTCCTCTGGCATTCTGAACTTTTTCCTTGAAAGAAACAGTTCTCTGAGGCACAAATGAGGATGCTGCAGGCTTCCCAGCTGTTGAGTAGGTAAATGATAGGAGTTTAGGAAATTATTTTGGACCTCATCACCAACTTCTGCATCACAGGAAACAGAAACGTCCTATGTTTAAAGACAGTATGAAGAAAGTCACTTGCCACTGAAGTAAAAAGGAACGTGATTTTATTGTTTCTAAAAGAACCCCTGGTAGTACTAAAAAGTCGCTAAAATCCAGAATTTTTTAGTCTGAAACGTATTGCAGAGATCACTTAAACTAGAATGCTAAGTTCAGATAAGCAATGCACTAGAACTGTCTTCTCAGAAGTCAATTCCATCATGTTATCAATACAAAAATTACATCACACATTTAAAAAATTAAGTCATTTATCTAAAGCAGAAATATGTGTCTGTGTGCACACAATAAAGGATGGAAGACATTTAAGAAATGAGTATGAGCATGTTAATTCTGTATTCTGCTGTCAGATGAAGCACTGGACATAGGGGACGATTATGTTTCCCTCATTTTGAGAAACTTAAAAGAAAATTTAATCAGAATTAATTTCCTGGTTCCTCATCTTCAAATGTGTCTGTTCACAAGGGCTGAAGGGTGCCACGCTTTGGACCATCTCCAGTTATATTCTACTTTTAGGGGATGTGGCCCAAGAACTATAGTATGCCCCAAGCAAGCAAGCTAAGAGCATGGTACTACTTCTGAATGTGGAAGAGACACAACAAAAAGACTAGTCCATGCCAATAGTTTTCCTTGGTAGTAGCCTTTGGAGTTTGAGTAACATCATCAGTAATATCATATTGCTGTTCCTTTGACACAACAAAACACATCAGGTAAAAAAAAAAAAAATTTAAAAAATCCTATTTCCAAACAAAACTCCAGAGCTTTTGTGATGTAGTTCCTGAGCTCCACCATTTCAGCTGACTTCACAAGTCCCTTTCCCGTGCCCCTCATTCCTCCCTTATTCCATCTCTATCATGACAATACTCCATAAAATGACTCCTTTAAATAAACTAGATTAAAACCAATCATCCATGTAGTAGTATAAAGTATTACTTAAAACTATCACATAAAAACATATTTGGTTCACTAACCTGTCAGCATTAGTAACACAAACTGTTTATTATGCACTAACATTATTTCAGTGTATAAACACAGACAACCCACTGCAGAAGACCCACCTAACCTGTAGCAAATAAATAACTTCAGCTTTGAACTTTCACAGATGCATGGATTCTTCAAGTTAGGATATTCTATAACCATTCTGGTCCAGATTCCTCTAAAAGATATCCTCATGAAGTTTTACTTTGAACTTACCAGTCTAAAAGCAGGTTAAAATTATTGAAGTGAACAAAATAAAGATTTAGGTGCTTAGTTTTCAAACGTTTCTACTACTATGTGGTTTTATTAAACTGTAAGAGATACTCAAATCAAGAAAATAACCTAACAATATGAATAAAAAAAACATTCCACAGTTGTAGTGAACCTGCCCATTTATTTGTGGTTGTAAAAATAGAGAAATTCAGCAATTCAATAAACTGTAAAATAACTATAAGAAGCCAGCTGCAAACCAGTAAATATTATCTGAGTTAAGAAGACAACTGCAAAATTATCTCGTCTTTGGAAAATATCCTTCACCACTTCTCAAAGAGAAAGATGCCATGGCCTTCATACCCTTTCTGCTTTATGCTTATACAACCTTAAATTTTATCAATTTTATTAACAAATCCAGAATTTTCCAAATTCAGCAAAACCAGCAAGAATTCAGCAAATTGAGCAAAAGAAAAAGTATAACTGAACATACCTGCTGGTAGAAAAAATTTAGAGTTGGTTTGTCCTCAGTGAACTGGTTTAGAAATCCTTTTGGCAAGTATCGAATTCTCAATTCGTATCTGAAAAGCAAGAAAAAGAGAATTAAACTGGTGAGACAAAAATAGTAATTGAGATTTCCTCACAAATAGAAGGCGTCTTCAAACATTCTTAAATATAAGGATAAAATCAGAGCAGATTTAGAAAACTAAGGGAAGATTTTGACTACTCAGAGAACTAAACTGCAATGTCATACCTGACATTTCATGAAGATGTTTACAAAGGACCTTTGTAATAGAAACAAACATAAAACCCTGCTGCTTTCTCACAGCTTCAGTGAGGACTGAAGCATCAGAACTTGGAGCAGATATGCTATCAGGTCCAGATACACAGGAAGGGAGGCCCCCATTAGGTGACAGCAACAGATGAGCTGCCATAACCATATACCATAACCATAACTGACATGACCCCTGGCAACAGCTTTTATCTTCAGTTATCACAAGCATGGTACTTAAAACACAGATCCCACTGCTCCAAGAGTGGCAACCAGTGTTACCAGGGAGCTGCAGCCTACAGACAAAACAAGGACTTACTCAAGGAAGATGACTCTGCTCCTTCTCTGATCAAGTACTCTAATACTCACTTCTGAAATGTTCCAAAGGTTTGCCACTCCCTCCTTCATCATCAACATGCATGCAAAAGCCAAATGAACCGGTTTTCAACATGACAGTCTTATTTTTCAAGTTAACAGTACACCACAGAGTGAGGAAAATTCAGAATTAGCCTTGATCCATGACCTGCACTGAATTCGTCTCCCTTCTCAAACCTTAAACTTCTGCTTCCAACAGTTAAATTTAGTATTACTGCTTGTCCAGCAGTAAGAGGCCATGACGTTTGACAGACATTGCATGCTTCCTCCCTCTAACACATTTCTGCAATGAAATTCTGATAATAAATGTCCTCATCCCTTTGGGTTGCCAAAACAGCATATCCGAAGTATAAATCTCTTGACAGCACTTCCCCAAAATAATTATATTTAACAATCTACTCATGATAACGAGAAAAAATTGCAACATTTCAATCTGGTGATTTCAGTAGGACATGAACTTCTTTTCAGCAAGTGATCTAACTGACTGCAATCAAGATTTATAAGGGGATTTGATAAAATGTTACTAGGAGTTACTGTCAGTTAGGATTTCTCTGGAAACAGAAGTTGCATTATTCTTCTTTCTTTTGAAATCCCTGAAAATATATTCTCCTGTTAGGAATCCTTAAAATGAGGAAAACATTTAAAACTGTGAACACACTATACAAACTAGGAATATTTAGAATTAAGATTTTCATACTAGAGTAAGTTTATTTCATAAAGGAAAATGCACACAGTCTTCTTGTGCACAGAAAACATGTTCTTAAAGAAAAGAGATCTTCAGATTGTAGGATATACAAAAGAGGTGGAGAACATCTGAAAGAGGATAGATTTAGATTTGATAGAAGGAAAAAACTGGGGGGGGGGGG
>NW_020799095.1:149698736-149739432 GCF_003259725.1 Athene cunicularia
TCAAGGTGTTGGGGATATTTCCTGCAGGAGCTGCGGCCGTGGAGAGCCCCGGCGGGAGCAGGTTGTCCCTGCAGGACTGCAGCCCGGGGAAGGGCCCGCGCTGGAGCAGGGACACGGGGCAGGAGGGAGGAGCGGCCCAGAGGGCTGCCAGGGACCCACCGCCACCCCCAGCCCCAGCCCCTGCGCCCTCGGCAGGGGAGAGGAGTCGGCAGGGAAGGGGGGAAGCTGGGAATGGGGAAAGGGATGGGGGGAAGGTGGGTTTTTTAATGTTTGCCTTTTTTTTTCTCACTACCTGTATCTATTTTAATTGTCAGTAAGTTTAATTTTCCTGAATTTGAGCCTGTTTTGCCTGTGACCATACTTGATAAGTGATCTGTCTTTAGTCTTGACGTACAAGTTGTCTCATTTTCTCCTTCTGTCCTGTTGAGGAGAAAGAGAGAAAGAGAGGGGCTGGGTGGGTGTCTGGCAGGTACCCAAGTTCAACCCACCACAGGTATCAACTGCTTGACCAAGGGGACCTTCTAAATCCTGGAAACGAAGTGTTACAATTCAGTGCATGTGTTTCAAACATCTTAATTTAATAATAAGATACTGAAGATGGGGTTGAATTTGCACACTATAGAAATTATTTGGTGTCACAATGTACTAAACAAATACTGCCTAAATACTGGTAGTCACTCCACACCACCTCTTTTCCTATTTTTCAGTCATCCTACAAACCAAAAACCAGAGACCATTCAGGTCTGAAGAAATGCATGTGAAAATTATCTCAGACCTTTAATGGCATACATCAGTCACCCTTATCTAGACCAGGATACTCCAATAGTGTGTTTGGTTTTGGGCCTCTTGCTACAAGACCGACATCGAGGTGCTGGAGCACATCCAAAGAAGAGCAATGAAGTTGGTGCAGGGTCTAGAGCACAAGTTCTGTGAGGAGCGGTTAAGGCAACTGGGGGTGTTTAGCCTGGGGAAAAGGAAGGTGAGAGGAGACCTTACCACTCTCTACAACCACCTGAAAGGAGGCTGTAGTGAGGTGGGTGTCACTCCCTTCTCCCAAGTATTGAGTGATTGGACAAGAGGAAATGGCCTCAAGTTGCACTCAGTGAGGTTTCTATTAGATATTAGGAAAAATTTCTTCATTGAAAGGGTTGTCAAGACCTTGAATAGGCTGCCCAGGGAAGCAGCTGAGGCATCATCACTGGAGTTGTTTAGAAGACGTGTAGATGTGGCTCTTAGAGACATGGTTTAGTGGTGGACTTGGCAGTGTTAGGTTTATGGTTACACTCAGTGATCTTAAAGGTCTTTTCCAACCTAAATGATTCTATGATTCTAGGGTGCAGAACACTTCTGCTCTCTAGGATGAAAAGAAATACAGGAGAAGTAATCTTTCTCCCTTACAGGGACTTGTCTTCTTAACTGAGGATCCATGAGAAGTACTGGTTTTTGCAACAGGATCTCCTAAGAAAACAGCTTGGCTAGAACATTCACCGAGAGTGACCTTCATTACCTATTTATAACCTAATCTCTGACTACGCCTCTGGGAATGAAGAAGCTCACTACTAAAGGCCATCTCAAGGATGGGCTTGATTTTCAATATCCTCTAAATGTACTGTCTTTGAAATGCAGCCAACTGATGAAGATGACAAGTCCCTTTCTCACCAATCAGGTGTGCTTTCTGAGCAAGTCTCCCAGCTGATGATCACCTCAACTACATTTGATAAAACTATTACTGGAAGACTACTATTCTACTTACTGCTCTGCACCCATACTGGGGTAGAGAAGCACTGTGACACACACTATGAGCTTCTACTCAGACCTGCGCAAATGTGGGTATCAACAGAGTTAAGAAGTATGGTGAAGTGACCTGTCCACAGCATCACATACACTCCTGAGCAGCTCTAGGAGCTTCCCTTTGAGTAATGAGCACTACCTGGGCAGCTGGTGGAGCCAAAAAAGAAAGTATGATTCAACTCTTAATATGTTGTGGCACTGAAAGAAATAATCTCAGCAGTCCCAACTGCATAGGTTACTTCCAGCAGGTTCACATCAGCAGAGAAGTAACCAAAAAGGAGAAGATGGGAACAAAAAGGGCAGACAGAGGAGAAGCCTTGTGTGAACTTAATGAACTGAATCAGCTTGATGAAGGATGAGTATTAGTAATAATAATAGCAGTAATAACAGTAACAACAACGATAATAATAATACTACAAGTAAAGAGTATTTTTTTTGTTAAAAAACAAGCTTAACACATGCCTTGCTAGCATAAACACCGAGGAAACCTGGAGCAAACAAATCCACTCCAGTCTTTACTGCCTTCCCCTAAAAAACCCCTGGGATTTTGTTTGTTTGTATTTCATTTGTCATCTGGAATCATCTCGCATGCACAGGTATACAGGCCTTCATACCAGCAAATGCTTAAGGAACAATTAACAATTTATGCTATTATAAGACAAACCTAACAGCAGCAGTGTTACTGGAATTCAGTAATTCAGAAAATAAACCTCTCAGACTGCATTTGGAAGACTAGTTATTCTAAAGCAATTACATGGAATTACACTCATATTATACAATGCTTCTGTAGTGCTAAATCTTGTGTAACTCAAAGAAATAAGATGGTATTACCCAATGTGACATAAACCACAGCAGACTCCAGAAAACTTACTTCCTGAACAAACTACTACAGATAAATAAGCCAGCAGTTCCCACAGTTATAACTGACCATTTCTGGCACCATGATTTAGACACATTCGGAATTTTCTGATGCTGGATGGACCATCATGGCCAGAGAATAAATAAAATGGGAAGAGGGTATTTGGTTTGATACAGTCATCTAGCACGAACATTCTAAAGTACATGTACAGTGAAGATGCAGGCACAGTCAATAAAAGGTTTCTATTTGACCATGTGCCAATTTTTCTTCTTTGTAGGAAAAAATGAAGTATTAGGTCTCTACTGATTTTTACTTAAAGCAAACAAAAAAACCTATCCCAAGGTAGTTTCTGTCTTGTGCAAAATACAAATCTTTTTATAGCAAGATGAAGGTCAAAGTACTATATAAAAGCAAACGTGAGGATGGGAAAAGAAGACTTGCAGTAAGCAATAAATTCCTGTTTGTGATTTGTGATGTAATTGAGGTTATTCTGACCTTGGTGCCAGGGAAGGTCATGGAGCAGGTCATCTCAAGTCTCATTAAAAGTCATATAATGGACAACCAGGGGATGAGGCCCAGTCAGCATGGGTTTATGAAAGGCAGGTCCTGCCTGACAAACCTGATCTCCTTCTATGACAAGAGGACCCAACTATTGGATGTGGGGAAAGCTGTTGATATTATCTACCTGGATTTTCAAAAAGCATTTGACACAGTTACTCATAGGATTCTCATAGAAAAACTGGGTGCTGGATGAGCGAACGGTCTGCTGCGTCAAGCACTGGCTGGAAGGTCCCAGAGAGGGGTGGTCAATGGAGATAAATCCAGCTGGTGGCCGGTCACAAGTGGTGTTCCTCAGGGCTCAGTGTTGGGACCATTTGTGTTCAATATCTTTATTGATGATCTTGATAAGGACATAGAGTGTCATCAGTAAGTTTGCAGGTGACAGCAAGTTAAGCAGGAGTGTCGATCTGCATGAGGATAGGGAGGCTCTACAGAGGGGCTTGGATAGGTTGGATCAGTGGGACAACGTTAACAGGGTGAGCTTCAACAAGGCCAAGTGCCAGGTCCTGCACGTGGGCCACAACAACCCCCTGCATGGCTACAGGCTTGGGGAGGTGTGGCTGGAGCTGTCTGGGAGAGAAGGATCTGGGGGTTCTCACTGACAAGCAGCTGAACAGGAGCCAGCAGCGTGCCCAGGTGGCCAAGAAAGCCAACAGCATCCTGGCTTGGGTTAGAATAGTGTGGCCAGCAGAAGCAGGGAGGTGATAGCCCTCTGTACTCTGAGGGGGGACCTCATCACTCTACAACTACCTGGAAGGACATTGCAGAGAGGCTGGTGCTGGTCTCTTCTCACAGGTGCTTAATGACAGAACAAGGGGGAACAGCTTTAAACTCCAACAGGGGAGGTTCAGACTGGACATTAGGAAAGAATTTTTCACAGAGAGTGTTCAGACAGTGGAACAGGCTGCCCAGGGAGGGGGTAGCGTCCCCATCCCTGGAGGTGTTTAAGGGTCGTTCAGATGAGATGTTGGGGGATGTGGGGTAGGGGAGAACTTTGTAGAGTCAGGCTGAGGGTTGGACTCGATGATCCCAAGGGGCTTTTCCACCCTGAATGATTCTGTGATTCTGTGATCCACTGGCAGTTTGGCAAAGCTAAACTGTGTGCGTGCTTCTTGAAACTGAACTGTTTGCCACAGGAAGAGGGAAGAAAATTTGAAGTAACAGAAGTTTGGGTGACCCTGTCTTAAAATCCACTATTATTTACTCTTCCTACAGCTATGTCATGTGAAGCAGAGTCATCTCCCCATTTTGCCCCTTGATTAGCCCATCTTCTGCAGGATTATAAACAGTACAGCCTCAAATAAAAGCTGAGTATATAGGAGATGGATTCTGTTCTGGTAACTTTTGTGTACAACCTACTGACAATCAGTGCAACTTTTAGTATCTGGATTAGACCAGAACATCTGAGACTTCATTTCTGAACACTGTGAATATACAGCCCTTTTAATTTCAGTGATTAAGAAAATAAATAAATTTTAAAATTCCCTAAGAGGCAGTTACTGGTTTATTAACATTATAGGAAGCTTTTAATTTAAGAACCATTCCAAGGCTTCTCTTCCTTTACTAATCTAAATATTTTTACAAGTACTGTCATATGATCTTAAACAGTCTGTGTTATGGTATCACAAATATGACAGCAGCATTATGATTATGCACAGCAAATCTCCATGGGTTTAAAAGGTATGTCAGGCTGCATGTATTCGATAAAAACATTAAACGACACTCTGGAAAGGTATTGAATAATTTACATCTTATCATAGCCCTCTTGTGAGTATTACATGTGATTCCTTTCCACGAACTTCAAAACAATATCTAACTTTGCTTTTAAAACTAATTAACTTTGTTCTGCAATGTGTACAATGCAAGCTGCACAGCCTTATAGAAACGGAACTGACACTTGTATGCTATGTAATAAATTTCCATGGCATAAATTATTCACACCTTACATGCAGCACTCTTCTCATGGAAAGGATTCAGGAACCCCCTACTTCCTAAGCTGTGATTTCACAGTATTATCAATGAAAAATTTCCCTTCCATACCTCACAAGAAAATATTGATGCACATCCCAGAAACAATAAAATATAACATGCACAGAATAGAACATGCAACATTTCTGAAACCTAGGTTTTCAACATTCCTAATTGGTTTTAATTTGCTGCATTTGTTAAAAATCGGGCCTCTAATGAGAATTTATAATCTGAAGATTGGCAACTGTGACGTGCTAGTATAGAGTAACTCCCTTTGCAAGAAATTAAGTATAGACTGTTTACAAAAATTTTACAGAAGGTATGTGTCGCCTTTAAAATAACTAGCAACTTCTGCACAAATTGTGGATATGGACATAAACCACAGAAAAACATGCACAAAACCCCTGCAATGAACTAGTAACCACAGCAATCTACTTTTTGGTGTTCCCACATGAGTTTACTACTAGACTTGGTTTAATAGTATTTTAAAACTTTGAGCTTCCCATCTTCTCTAGTAGACTATCATGACTTTCTAGAAATAGATTTTAGTTTCCTCTGATCTTTCTACCAGAAAAGTGGACAATCTTTCTCTCCTTTCTCTCCAGTCCACATCCTCTCCTGAGCACGCACCATCAGCTTACTCTGCCAGAAAGCCAAAGAAAACTCAACCTTCGACAGAGCACAGGTCATACCACTTCTTTTAACCAGCTAACTCGTATCATGGAAATACCTCAGCATATGTACCTAAGCTATGAAAACCAAAATTCTGCAGTTACCTTTTCTATTGCTCATTGTTCCTGGTATAACTGGAGAAGATCCCAGTCAGAAGAAAGGCAGATGTCACTCATTGCTCTGGGCCTCAATTCATTACCCAATAAATAGTTTTACAACGGAGAAGTTTCACAACAGCAGATGGATCATCTGAACTAATCACTGCATTTCACTCTTTTCAAATCACATTTCTCCTGCTTAGTTGCTATATAAAAACAACCAGTACTTAATGATATTTTTTAATTTATATAATAAGATTTATCCTTTTAAAACTGCAGTGGTGTGTTTATACTGCAATTAGGAATAACATTCCTGTCCTAGAACTTTTAAGGATGACAAAACCTGAGATGAGGCTGGTTCACTAGATATATCAAAAGTTTTGCAGACTTTCAGGACAAAGGACTAGGAGATTTCTATTCCTATTTTATGCCTCCTCTAAATCCCAGGCTACAGTTATCTGCTCTCTTCAGTTTGCAGGAAACCCCTTATAACAACAAAAAGCCCTTAAAGGAAACAAAACACGGCTTACAGCTCTTTGTGAAAAGTTTAGGTTTGTTTTTTTTGACCCTGTTCCACCACCTCTATTTCACAAGAGGTTCTTCTTTAGTAAAGCAAATTATAGAGTAGTTTTTTAAGACAAGGCAAAAGAGTTATATGACTCAATTTCAACACTGAACAGATTTATACTCTTACTTCCATTCTTCTGGAGGGTGGGCTAGTTCAAATTTCTCTCTCACATTGGACACCCCCATGTCCAGGTGTAGCCAGTGAACCTCCTCAGACTGCAGATGACTGAGCCGTAACCCATAGCAGGCCACATTTTTCACTTTGTGAGAGTCCACAATCTTCTGAATTATGCCCTAAAACAGAGAAACATACACTCCTTACAAGCCGTAAAATGCAATATATATATATATATAATTTTTTTTTTTAGAATTTAAAACATTACCATGTAGTACCCTATACAAAATACTAAGCAATAAATCAAGGATCACCTTTATTAAAATACTAAACATCTAAGCTACTATTTCAGACAACCATTTACAATTTCTGAACTTTTACCAGCATGGCTTCACAAAACATTAGTAAGTATGTTTCTGTGCATCTTATCAGGATCCC
This sequence comes from Athene cunicularia, assembly GCF_003259725.1. Taxonomy (NCBI): domain Eukaryota; kingdom Metazoa; phylum Chordata; class Aves; order Strigiformes; family Strigidae; genus Athene; species Athene cunicularia. Next base: position 149,705,806 of record NW_020799095.1, read on the forward strand.
TCCCCCATGGCAGGGGGGTTGGAACTAGATGATCTTTAAGGTCCCTTCCAATCCAAACCATTCTGTGATTCTATGAATTAAGCCACTATTGCCTCTACATAAAACAGAATAACATGAGCCTAAATATAAAAAGTAGATTTGTTAATGAAAATAAGATGCATTTGTTCAAAAAAGCCACCACCAGCCTTGAAAAGTCACTCTTCATCTACAGCTGTAAAATCATCTTAGACTTTCATCCTATTCAGTGCCCCAACAGCCAGGATTTGGTAGGCCACGTCACAGTCCCTTGGTTTCCTCCCCCCTCTTCCTCCCTCTCAATTTCCTCCCAAGATTCAGCACAGATCCCTTATAAAATGATGCAAGAGACAATATTTGGGAAGATTCTCAACCAAATGTCCTCTTATTTGTTCTAGGTAACTTTCAGAGTTTGAGGATCTCTCACCCAAGAAAGGAACCTTTCAAAAAAATAAAACTGTAACAGACTGCCGTTTCCCTTCTGAGTTAGAAGTTAGAAAGGTCTAACATGTGGTAGCTAAAATTCAAATTTGTTAGTACATGGTGGATTAGCAACCCTCCAGGTGCAGTGTGCCAGGCTGTCCTGCGCTCTTATCCAGATTAGAAAGTCAGCAGGAGATCAGAGTTGCTGCCTCACAACTCGGTAGAAGGTCAGGCTTGTCTCTCTGCAAGGCAGCAGATCCCCACCAGTACAAAGTTTAGCGCTCTGCGGGAGCACAGGCTATCACAGCTCCCAGACACTTCTTTCAGGAGTTCATAGTCCTTTGCTTCTGAACCTGTAATGGTCTGAAAATTTCCTACTGAAAATGCTGATGTGAGAGTGTGTGTCTATACATAAACACGCACCTATGTACATACACAGGTGCGCAAGCTGCCAATTCCTGCTCACAATTTCAGGAAACATCAACACGTAGCCAGTGGTAAGTACTGAAGGAGCCTACTGGAGTCAGTTAGGTAAAAGTTGTTTGTTTTTTTCCAGGATGACACTGTTTCCCACAATATATTGTTTTAAATCCCAATGTTTAAGACCCTGATTCTGCAAAATAAGCAAGCAGAAAAGTAACTGCAAAAAGAGAATTAAAGCAGCACTAAATCTGAATAGAGGGGGAAGATGGCACATGTAGGAGTGGAATCACGCGTTTGGTGAGGTGATAGCTGTTAGATCAGCTCACACATCAAACTGCAACCTTTACATAATCTTGCAGAAGCAACACAGTGCATAGTGAAATGTAAAAAAAAAAAAAAAAAGCCTACAAGAAGGAAGCACAAGCCATGTTTACTAAGTTCATGGAGTCTGAGTCAGAAGAGGTTCCATCAAGCCCGGCACCCTGTCTCCAACAACAGCGGTATGAGCATCCTCAGAAGAATCATTCACTTCAGTACAAGCAGTGCCTCCCAACACCCTTGTCTTCTTCCACGCCCAGAAATCAGACCTCCACTGCTAAGTGGATGACAAGTCCAAACTTGAAGATCCTTCACAACAAACAGCAAAGAACACAGGATGCTGTGGAGGACTGTGTCATGCATGACGGAGACTTCAAAGCACACTGGCAAATCCAAGTTTTCAGAGTGGCCCTACCAGCTTGCACAGCACCATGCAGACTAACCAGCAACAGCTGAGTCCTGACAGCCAAGTCACTGGGACAAACATCTGATGCACATGGAAGTAACCTTCCTGCAGGTACACTGGTAGAACCAGTGGCCACAGATGGATGTCGGGGGAAGAGGCGACACCAGGCAAAGAGGTGACACCAGGCAAGCACATATTACACTCCCCCCTAAGTGCTCTCCCAGCCTCTGACTATTTTTATCCAAGTGGATTTCCTGAGCCAAGCATTGTTTTTGTCATTCATCAGCCTTCAATGAAACTCTTCAATTACTCATCCTGTCTCCTCTTAAAGCAGTTAACTTTCTGCAACCTTCCGCAGCAAGTTCCAAAGACCTATTATCAGGTCAGTGAACAGTTTTAAATCTGAATTAAATTGACCACAGACACAAAAATTGGTTAAGTTTGTTTCTTACCTCTATTTAAGGGTTTTTGTATCAAATACCGCAAAGGAGAACAGTTCCCTGTATCCCGGGAAACACTTAACAACCACCAAGTACTCTCACGCACAATTTAACCTCTTGCTCACCCAAAGGACAATCTCTGCTTAGTTAGTAAAGCCTAACATTTTGGCAGGCGTGCCCTTCTCCAAACAAATGCCGCCAGATTTTCTATATGCATGCAAACAGAAGAAATTAATTCGTTTTCATCTTTTTCTGCATTCTGTATAGAATACATAACTTGCAGTGTTTGTTTTTGGAAATCTACCTCTTCCCCCATCTGTGATGCTGTCAGTCGATAGTGAAAAATGTTCTCAAACAATAGTTATGCCCACGAAGAAATAGCTTTGGAAATTAAAAAAAAAAAAAAGGCAAAACTTTCTATGACCATGACCCACCAAGAATACTGATGCATAAGGCTCACCTAAAACCATTAGTATTTACTCCGGAAATTATCAAGCAAGACATCTTGGAACCTCCCCCAATTTTCCGATTGGGATTTCAAAAGGACTGAATAAATCAGATGTCTTAATTCCCACCAAAAGCAAGTGAGATCTTTAAACCTCTATCCTTTTTATATCATCAATCAATTCTAAACCTATCACAGAACCAAAAGTAAATAATAGACAAGGAAATGTATTTCCAAAATTATGGAAGAAGGATACCCCATCCTTTCTGGCCAGGTAGTTTGTTATCATCCCAAGAAAATAATTTAGCAACAATTAGTACATACTGCAACTCAAGAAAAAGTCAACTTCAATGTACACATTAATGCCATAGCAACTGATGCAAAAGAGGTCAAGTGCAAGTGTTTGAAAATACATTCTAAAAACTTCTGTATGAACAGAAAGGAAGACATCATGCTTTGTGCAAAACAAACATGTTAAGTGGCTTTTCTTTTTTGTTTAGGAATGCCACAGAGCTCATTCCAGATGCAAACAAATCATAGCCAGAATCAAAAAATGGAAAAATAAGGAAATATGGTGATTAAGACACTCAAAATGGCTGGTCTGTAGGGGAACCCTCTGAAGTAGAACATCTATTTGCCTACTTACTTTTTTATTATAAACCCGAGAAGTTGAATTTTAAACATTTAAGAGCCACACCTTCAATCGGCGTAAACCAGCACCACAACAGTGTGGTTCATTCAGCAATATGAACGCAGACCCGGGGAAGTACAGCATGTAAACAGTATAGCAAGTTCCCATGTAGAGGACAGGGTTTGTTTTATCTGGCTGCTATTTCCAAACAGTATGAGATTAATCTCCAAGACTTGAACTGGCACCACAGTCATAATCAGGTCAGTGTATTTACCTCTGGTGATGTATGAATCAACACATAGAGTCTCCTCAGGTTCTGGAGGCCTCCACAGACCACTTGGAGTGTCAAACAAAGCCACTGCCATCACTCCAGGAAGGGTGATAACTTCTGTCTTTCATGGTTGAAATGTGAGGAGCCTTGCCAGCCTGATGCTCTTTGTGGTAGTGATCAGAATGCTTAATCAGGAGTTTCCAGACAAACAACTGAACTACTTAACCACTACACAATAGCGACCATGACATCCCACTGAGATATGTCATGACAAACTTTTAACTGGAAGCACAGCCAAAGAAATCTTAAATCTCTCCAGACTCTACCACAACAAGCTTTTTAGCTCATGAAGCTCCAAAAAAAAAAAAAAAAAAACAGGTACAGAACACCAACAGGGAACACAAACTTATGACCTCAAATTAATCACACCTAGAAATTTTCACAGGAGAGCTTAACGAATGAGATTTCCCTTGATACCTACATGAACATACACTTCTATGAGGAGTTCTCATGTGTCTATTGTCATTCTCATAAATACCTACAACTCTAAGGAAGTCACACAATCACAGGCCAGTTGAATGGTGTTTACTATAATCACATTAACTTTAATTATGTTTCCAGAGCTAGCATTTACATCCTGAACATAAAATAGGCTAGTACAGCTGAGCAAAAGAGAATGGGAAGCCCTTAGAGGAAATTCCTATCAATAACGGGCCACCTTTCCCACTCTTTAACCCAGAGGAAAGAAAAGAAAAGAAAAAAAAAAAAGAAAAAAGCTTTTTCAGTAGCTGGAAAACTGGATTGCACTAATTTTTACTCATTTGTCAGAAGAACCCACAGATATTCAACAGCTAATTTGAAAAATAGATTAATATTTGTCCTAAATTAGGAGAATGTAATAAAAATAGAATTTACAGTACAGTATATTTAGGAGGCTGTTGAAAAGTCAAGGCAGAGCAGAGAAAGGCCGAAAGGCGCAGGATACCCCAGGGTCTCCCAGTATGTATCAATAATACCTTGTGCTTCAGTAAATGAGTGCAAATGAATTGCTTGCTTGTAAATTAACAAAGCTGATGTACTACTATGAATAAATTGAAGTTGGAATAATATACTCCCAGTGTGACTACAAACCTAATTTCCCTTTTTAGTAGGAAGGAGAAAGTGTCTTGCACTAGAAAAAGTCTTTAAGCAACACCTCTGACATAGGGACACGGTGTTAATGTTTGTGAAGCACTTCAAATATGTCAAATGCTATTTATATACCAAGTATTGTAACTCCTGATGAGATTTATATGGGGAGCAGGAATGAAAAACTGGATGAAAGTAAATTACAAAGCTCTGATGGAAATTAATCTACAATTTCCATAAAGGAAAACTCTTGAGTGCTCTCACAACACCAAAATGCTGGTTGTCCTCTGATGACACTATGCCTGACATTCAAAAAAAGCCCACATCACTCTTTTTCTCCTTATTGTGCTACTTTCTCTCTCTTGAACTGATCCAGCAACACATTTGCACATAACGTGATAAACTAGACCGGGGAACTGATCCAGCTGAACAAGAACTCTGTCACTGAAGCCTAGCAGTAAGTATATATTGCAACTATAGTCTGAAAACACGTTATTCTGGTGCCTAGGATTTTGACACCATGCAAGCCTAGAGACACCAGCAACTCAAGCAACACATCCACATAAGTGCTTCAGTGTCTTTCACACTTTAGCCATACACGGATCTGACATGCAAAGCACCTCTCCACACCCACACGTAACTCCACAGGGAACTCCAAGCACACGCTGACAGTACTGACAGAGCAGAGCTGGTACAGCCCAGGCTTTCCAGTCTCCTTGGTTGAATCAGCACTTTTCTGATCCTACTGCACACTTTCCAAATAAATGTAACAGTATTTTAAATGTTGCCAATAAGCTTAGTTTTCCGGAAGCTTAACATCCAGAACTTACTATCCCCTGTCCTCAGTTGCACTCACAGAGTCTAAGAGCCTCCTTGGGTCCAGTACTTGTATGGTTAAACAGTAACAAAGGATGTGCTGTTGATGTGGAGACAACAGATCCAGGTGTTTACAGAAAAAATGCCAAAGGGCTATTTATATTGTTTTAAAAATGTTATTTTGCATGTGTGTCTCATCCAAGGATATCAAGAGCGTTCTGTGCAAGTAAACCAGGCATCCTAAAGACCAAGGGCATTTTTCTCTGCTATAACTAGTCTGATTATCATAGTACCATATACCTTCTTTTTTATACTGCTTTCATTTGCAGGACCGTAGTTTTGAGTTCTTGGTACTTTTTCAAGTTCTCAGAACAAATGCACGTATTAACTGACAATACAACTACGCCTTGTCACCTGGTACAATGCATGTAGGCATGCAGCAGAGAAAAGGGGAAAAAAGGTAAACGTTACCCATTTTCTAGCTCTTTTACTAGATCAGGAAATATTTTATACATTTCTACATGTATCTAATTGGTGTTAGAAATCAGTGCACTCCAGCCTGCTTCTATACATCAAAAAGTTCTACTGCCTCGAAGCACGTATATTACTGTATAGGTATGGAAATTAGATTTAGATATGTAACCATCACTGTATACAGCAGACTTCTACAACATCAAAAATACCTAACTGGCATGGTTTTGAGTCCTGTTAAGTGTTCACTGGCTCTTCCCACAGAACTCTGTGTGACCAACCTGCTACCCCTGTACTATATTATCCAAAGAATCTATTTTACAATAGAAACCCAGTAGAGATTTAAAAAAAGTTTCCTATATAACACATTTACAGACAGCACTAGATACATTACAACAGCCCTACCACACACCCATTTCTCTACAACTCTTCAAGCTCTCTGCTTGGCTTAGGAAGAACCAAGCAGCAATATAAAGCCTATCTGTAGCCCATTCAGCAGCTGGAAGGCAGCGTGTTCAACTTCTGGCTACCTGGTAGTCAACCACCATCAGTATCGCACAGACCAGCTCTGTCTGGACTAGCCATAGCTTTGAAAAGGGGGAAGAGATCTGGAGGACAGAGGTGAAGGTGAATAGGTAGAACTGTGTGTAGGAGTTAGTCTGCTCAGTGACTTAGGTTAGACTGACGAGCCTCTTCTCCTTTTTCAAGATAGGCAATATCCTTCTTGAGAAGTGTTTGGAAACCAGGAATGCTACAGTGGATGATGAGGGATGCTCATAATTAAGGCTTTAACATCCTATTCCCTGGTGGTGCAGTTAACACTGCAGTGCCAGCATAAACAGGCATTTCCTTTCTACCCCCAGTGTTCCCAATTGTGTCAGTCTGCAAGATGATGCAGCTAACAAGATTGCAGAAATGATCTGGATTTAAAACAATCATTCATTTTAACACGGATTGTGTTTGCCAAACAGTCACAACGCCTGTGCCAGCACAACTAAGGTGGTAGCCTGAGAAAACAAACAGCAAGAAGGAAGCTGGCGTGGCTGCCAGAAAAAACGCTTGTCTAACTAGGGTATTATTTGATTTGTAGACCTTTGCACTAGAGGCTCTTTCCATTCCTCCACTGCAAACTGGATCTCTAATCAAATACTCAGGTCTCCTGTGTTACTGTGTAAAAGTACAGTAATGTGGTATGATCAAATGGGAGAGGCAAACAGGAAAAAAAACAAGCAGCAAATACTAACACACTAATGCAGTTTATGAAACTGCTCTTGCTGTCTTGGCTGAATGTGCTTCAGTCTTTCTCCTCCTAAAAAGTTCAGATTAGGGAACTGACTGGAATATACAATCTTTCAAACCTGTACCAATGCCTTCTACCTGTGAAAAATAAAATACTGCAGGTGAGGAAGGAAATTGCTCTGGTCTTTCTGTGATGTAGGGACGGGACTCAGCCAAGGTATGCCCCTTAGCTTCAAATATTTTAAGTCAGACATATCCTTATCCTTAGCTAAGGATGTTCTTTTTAATTCAACTTTTTGAATTCTTATTCTTTCAACATTAAAGAAGCCAACATTTTGGGGTGGTACTGCACAGAAAAGGGCAAAAAAGACATCTGAATGTTGAACAGGTTAAGAGCACCCTGAGCACTGTACTGAGTCAAAGACTTCTAACCATGCTTCTCTCTAACTCCAGAAACAAAGAAAAAGATGACAGCTAAAAACTTTAATGCTATCTCTATCTAATTTATGTTTTAGACAGCCTTACAAAATTGGAAGAAAAGAAACCTGTAAGAGAATCAAGATACAATGCATGTCTGGCAATACTGTGGTTTGAGATTTCTCTTTGTTATTTCCACATAAATAATGCCATCTTTACTACTCACAAACAATTCAAGAATCAAGGATAAGCTTCAAGAGCTAGAAGTTTAAAAGAAGCTGTAAGGGATGCAAACTGGGCACCTCTGGGCTGGGAATGGAGATCATGGAGCAGAACTGCACTTTGCCAAAAGCCACCTATAAGCGCTCACACAAGGTTTCTAACGTGTGTTTTCTAAAAAGCCCGACCCTTCCCTACCCCCTCAGTCTGCTAACGCAGTGCACTCATTTCTCTAGCAAATACAGTTACAATTCTGTTTCAACCACATCTTCTGAAAACAGAAAGGTGATTTACTTGTAACTGCTGAAGAAGATGCTGTGGAAGTGTCTACTTTCTGCTAAAACCAGGACACAGGGAGCACTCGAGACCAAAGAAATTCCATCTCAGCAACACCCAACTACTTTCGTGCCACACCTGAGGCTGTGAACAGGGCAGAGCTTGCCCTGCATCCCCTCCAACCCCAAAGCCTGGAAATCCCTCTTTGTGAATATGCACATAGACAACACAAGCCATACCAAGATAAATAGGGAAGATAAACAACCTCTCTTTCTCTGGCAAATGCATGGTTATCTATATATGCATTCTCAGTTGGGGACCACTGTTTGCACATTCATAAAAGCCTTTTTTTTCCCCCCCTCTTTTGGAAATTAAGCATTTAATATGATACCAAGGAAAACAGGGTAAAGAGAGCATACCAGTCCTTTGAAATCCAAGAAAGAATTTCCACGAATTGAAAAGCTGCCCTTGAATCCATTGCAGAATACAGACTGAGCCCTCAGAGGAAACAGCTATCTTTGAGGAACTAAATCCATCCAGAATGAGCTGAGGTCCACAGCCAGAAGTTCTCAAAGCAAAGCCTATGTATAGCCACATTGTTGTCTCGGTTAAAGATATTTCAAGTCAAATAGCAAGGAAATCGTATCTGTAGCATAGCCACTTCAGAGACCCTTACAGATAGCAAAGTTCTGTTCAGCTGAGCTTAACAACGAATTTTTTTAATGAAAAGTGTTTCCCCTCATGGTCAGGGATTTGTCTATAAGGTATAGAGCTAAAGCACTGTTTCCACTCTACACTTGGGAAGTCATAAAAGATTTTTTTTTTTCCCAAGGGAAAGGGGGCCTTTGCTCACTTCTTTTGACTGTCAAACACATCCTTTCCATTGACAAAGGCAAACTTGACCGTGTTAGAAATAGATGATGTTAGAAATCACAAATCGGGAAAGAAAATTCCACCTTTACTTTCCCTTGGTATTAGTACATTCCACAAAGTACTCTGCTTTACCAGCAGAAATAGCTTTAATTGGCTCTTCTGGAGATTTCAGACCAAGTATGACTTCCTTTCAATACTGGATTCTTCAGCTACCATCCCAAAACCTCTGCTAAGCAGGGAGTAGTCCTGAAAAACCTTTTTTTTCCTTTCCTTCTAATTGCAGAGCTGTCTCAAAAGACATTCACCTCTGAATATTCTTACAGAGCTCCCTGGAAACAGGCCAAAGGCCAAACCCAGCACTAGTCTCCTCAGTTTGTAATTCTAAAACTAAAGCATAAAAACCTTATAGGCTATTTTAATCTTAAATTATTCGGCTTGGTCGAACAGCAGTCATTCCAATGGAATGTAGGCTTGTACTCCAACAAGAGTTTCTAAAATAAATGTCAGGACATGGTAATACATCAGTGCTAAATCTCTACTAGAGAGTACCTGCACATTCAACATTGTCCCAGTTTAACAAAGTAAAAAAAGAACCACATTTGTTAAAAGAACAAAGTTTAACAGCAACCCATCACATTCTTCTTTAGCAGGATAGGAGAACAATACAAAAATCCCATTACTTTTAGAAACAACCATCCAATTAAATGTGCATGTAAAAAAGTAACTGCAAGTAACTGCTACTTGCCTGTTCTTTTGATCCTGCTTTTATAAAAAATATGACACATTTTTCCTTAAAACAAGGACATGTAAAACTGCAAATTAAACTCAGCAGTGAACTTCTTACAGGGAGTGTAAGTTTTGGATGCTTATAGCCCATAACCACAGGTATTTCTAAGCAGGAGAAACCAGAGATATAATCTCTACTTTTGTTTTTCAAGTTTCTACATACTTCTTTGGAAATATAACTTCAAGTACCAAACAAAGAACCCTAGACCTTCATCCACAGTGGAGGCTTGCAAGGTTAAAAACATACTGAGACACAGTTTTTCTTCCCTTGTACCAAATGTAATACACTTTATGAAACAAATCAGTAACATTAGATGTATCAAACCACTATACTTAAACCAGGGAGCAAAGATGTTTCAAGTGGCACCCGAAAAACCCTATTCCATGTAAAATAAGTGTATGCTATTGATGATGATTCCCATTGTTGTACCTCTAATCTGTCCACTCACCAAGTTATCCCTAAACACAGAAATGATCTTATTAAATTGACAGGGGACAGGTTTTCTAATCATCACCAATGAAAATCCTTGAGTTTCACAGGTCTATGATCAATGTCACAAGATCTACTCCACCTAGGAATGCTGTTAGGTCTTTTCATATGCACCCATGTTAGAAAATAAACAGTAGGAAAGGAAAACATTCAAAACTCTTTGGTCTTTTTTTACTTGGTTTCCTCTTGCACAAAGGAAACTAAATAGTGGGGAGGAGGAGACAACAGGTCTCCTTAACTCTGACAACTTTCTCCCTTCATCAGACTGGAATCATGTTTTTGTAGTGGAATTTGAAGTACAGTGCAGAGAATACAAACGTTGGAAGGAATGAGCAGATGGGAACCTGCTTCTACAGTAAGAACCTCACCGAAGAAAACAACCCCACACACCACCTACCACCATGCAAGATTCTGCTCTTGGAGGATAATTAAAAACAAGCAAACCACGAAGTTTTAAAAGCATTTCACATGTTAAATTGAACTTCATTTCAGTTTAAATACCACAGCACCTCAAAAATTGGAATAAGTGTGGCAAATGGTAAGCAAAGGTTTCAGCATTGGAGAGAACGTATGCTTCAGAATAAACACTGTGTTTTCATGCATACGTAACATACCTCTAAGATTACAGATACTTAAAAGTTATTCTTAAAAAAAAATCCCAACCTTCTTTTTTTTGCATAGACTAACTGAAGGAAAATATTGTACAAATACAAGCAGCAGAAAAGATTTTTCAGCTCAATTTCCCCACAGACTACTTTTTAAAAAGTCATGTACACATTACATTTAAACATTTTAAACATGTAAACATGCACATCTTAAATTTAAACATGTAAAAAAAAATTATTTTTTTTTTAAACTTGAAGAGTGTCATTTAATGTCACCTTCATCCCAGCTCTCATCCCTGACATGCGGTGCCACACAGGCTTTGGGGGAGTATAAAGTGGTAGAAGTCAACTGACATACATTGGTAGTGGTATCTAGACTGATAACAATGCTCTAAATTTCAAGTTTCTAGTCTGCAAAAATGGGAAGCGTTGTCATTTCTTAATACACAATCACACATCAGGGTTTTTTGTTCTCAAGGAAAGTTAGTACCACTTAAGCTTTTTCTGAAGTTACTCAAAATATACAACAGGTAAAGATGCTTTTAAAATAAAACACAAAATTCCTGTGTTTGTTTGCTTCCAGACTTTTACCTCCCATTTTTTGATCGTGAAGTTAACACTTAACCTAAAGATGGCATGATAATGCTAAAAACAGACTTACTCGGACATCAGTAGCATCTCCGTGCCGGATAATGCTGGCCCACGTTGTTGGTTCACTGCTATTTTCAAAGTAGTGAAAAACCTTTAAGACTCGTTCCATGGTCCCTGGGGAACGCTCCATCCCAGTACTGAGGTGGGTCTTTGCACTTGAACTTGGTGTGTGATTCAAGTTTGGATCAAGGTAAGCTGCTGCCATGGTTTTGCTAGATGCTAGGTATCTGTCATATTCTAGGAAAGGGAAACAAAAGATTGATTAATTAATTTTAGTTATACTCAAATCTTACACCAATTCATACAAATCATTTACTGGAAATCCATGAAGACTTATTTTTAAAGGACATTTAGTTGCCTTTTTTGGAGGCCCCTCCTAAAATAGTTACACATCTACAAACATAAAAAACCCTACCCAAATGGCTACCAGAGAAACTGCAAGCCCCTTGGAGCAAGTGATCTGAATTTGAACAGAAGCATTAACATAAGTGGTATCTTTGGCAAGACTTCTCCCTTTAGTTTCTCAGTGACTTAACCCAAAGCCTTCAAGACCAAATAAGCACCTTCCAGTTTTAATAGGAGTTAAATCTTAAAAAACTTTAAATCTGTCAAGTCTGGTCTTGCAACAAACCTCTAAAGATCAGGACAAGGAAACCCTGACAGTCCAGTCACCAAACTAGAGGCTCTCCAGTAAGGAGCCACACACCAACAACCAGGCTTTCCTGTTTAAGGCTACAACTTTGTCACATCACTCATTCTGTGCTATTTTCGGAGCCAGTGAGACTCAAAACCATCCAGAGCTGAAGTCATCATTCACTGAGGAACGATTAATACCACCACTGTCCCTCCTCTCATCAAACACTAAGTGGCTAAGTTTTATCATTGACTACCTTGGTCTCCAAGTGATTTCCAAGTCTAGTGGCAGATGTAGACCATGGTATGAGTCTGCATTTCAAAGAAAAAAAAAAAAAAATTGCCTCTTGGCTACTGCTGCAAATTAGTCAGCCACAAGCAGATGGTGTCTTAGAAATCAATGCAGTACAAGAGGAAAAGAGCAAACAATACCTCCTCCCTCGCCTGACAGAGTCTCAAGCATCATTCCAGTCTGCTGGCTGGAAAGAGCAAAGACTGCAGGGCTTCTGCTCTAGGACTTGGACAAGTGTACTGAGTTTTCTGTACCTCCTCCTTCTCACAGTGAGCAGCCAGTAGGGAGGCAGTTTTGGAAATATAGAGATGTTAAAAATAAAATAAACTTGATCTTTTTGGCATAGGACTCTGAACGCCTTTCTGGTAGTAAAGCTGGCCTGTGAAATGGGGCTGGAGGAGAGCAAAAATGCTTTAGTACTGCTACTGAAAGCCTGAGCCTTAGTTGACTTCACTGCGAGGCAGAAGAGCGATCCACAGCTCCAGCTGAGCTCCCGTCATGCCTGGCTGCTCCTCAACAGAGCATCAGCCACCAGCCTGCCACCCGCCATCATGCTCTGCTGACCTCCCTGACAACCAGTTCAGGAAAACAAACAAACAAACAAACATACTAAAAAACCCCAGTGATTTGGTTTTCAGGTTGGCTTAGTTTTACACCACAGCTGCCTGAAGTCACCATAGATGTTCGACAAGCACAGAGGAAGAGAAAAAAGGGGCAGAAGGGGAGAGACCATCTTCCCTCCAGCAGCAGGTAGCCATTACACCAGTCCTCCAGTAATGTCAAACCACACCATGAGCTCAGCTAACAGGAATCTAGCACCGGCAATATCAAGGCTTGAAATCTTCAGGGTGTAGATAACAACGTTTGCTAGAGGCTAAAAAAGGACTTGAAGTTTAACACAACAATCTTAAGTGTCTACCTAATTCAGACCCACAAGGTAAAGAGGAAACAAACAGCCCATCTGCACTGTATGTCTTTACCTCTTGAATAATGGTTGAAGTGCATGCAACTGAACTGTAAGAACTTATATTTGGTGGTACTGGATCAGACAAAAGGCTTCTAATCTCCTGTCCCCAGGGAAGATGGAAAGAGCAGCCAAGGTGACATTTCTCCCAAATACTTCCCCCAGTGACTGACACTTGAGGGATTTTCCCCCACCTGCCAAGGGCTAGCTTAGTTTCATATCCCTGTTGCTTCTGTCTGAAAACTCAATAAACCATTACAGCTTTTGTGCCTTTCTTTATTAATCTCTTTTCTGATGATCAATACAAACGTATTAAGCCAACCTTGTGCCTACATTAGAACTTCTCCTCCCATCCACCCTACACCAACACACACAGATCCAAAAATGCTGTGCAACTCTTGACTTATCCTCACCAAAGGAGCCTGTGAGCTGTTTTCATATAAACGTTGACTTGAAAGCTGAAGCAGGTATAAAAATCTCCCCCTATGGCAGACAAATACCAAGACAACATGACTGTACATGCTGACGTGCTCCTAACTGCAGGGTTCCTCTCCTGTAAGGTTAAAATAGCCATCATGAAACACCAAATGTCCGCAGGGCGGGGAGTTTCATCAGGACAAATTCACCTCGATGAAGCCCTTCAATAGTGTAACTCCTAGGAATGAAATGGCAGTTTTCAGGCTCAGACATGGGCCACTTCTGCATTATGTTCTGCCTCCTTCTGCTTTATTACAAGCTCAGGTATGCAAATGGCAGAGAAATTTGCTACAAACCAACAAGAGATGAGTAATTTTTTTCAGTAAAGGAGAACTAAAAGAAAGCCTGCTTTAATATTAATTCACTGTATTCACCCACTTAAACATACACACTCACCAGGTTTTATGTGGCCGAAAAGGAACAGGGAGAAAAGTGACAGGAAAACACCAAAACAAGCATTTAGAAGATGCCTGAGTTACTATGGACAATCTACCTTGGGAGCAGCAAACAGAAAAGCAAGGAAAGACACCAGTTTCTACATACAGAAGTGCTTAGGTAGCATAATTTAAATGGATAGGCAAAACACCATTATAATTTTTTTTATATTCACCACATTGAGGGAAAAACGTGGAGTCAAACATCAGACTGACCGTAGCGCATGCAGGGTATTGTGATTTTTCACAAGGTTTACGAGACTGAGGCTTTTAAATGTAAAACAACCTCCTATCAAAATCAGAAAAGCAGTTTTCCTTCAGAATTTGATCACTAGATTCCTTACAGCTTAAGAAATCCCAATGCTTACTTTATGAGGTACAAACAGCAATAATTTTGATAGCTCAAGGTATAGAAACGCATGCAGTATCTCTAGTTATGGACCTATTAACATTTCCATTAAAACCAGCCCTTGGGTTTGAGTTTGTAATGTGACTGTGAAACTCTGCTCCAGGCCAAAACTTTGTAAAACAGAGCTGCTCTTGGTGCAAGGATAGTTAAACATCTATTTTACAAGATCTGTTTGGTTGTTTTATGATACAAGGAAAGCTAAGATTACAAGACTAGGATGCTTATTTGGGCTCTTCTAAATTCAAACCAGACTGGTTGTAATCCTGCCATTACAGATGTCAGTTTGAAGGAGCAGCTTTAGTCCTCTTGGTATTAAACAGACAAGTAGCATGCTATTGTAGAGGAGAAACAAGCTACAGTCAGCTAAGAAGGTAGATTTAGGTTAGATATAAATAAGAAATTTTGTACAATGGGGGTGGTGAGACACTGGAACAAACTGCATCCGTGGGTGCCCCATTACTGCAAGTATTTAAGGTTGGACAGGGCAATCTGAGCAAGTAAAAGATGTCGCTGCCCATGGCAGGGGGGTTGGAACAGATGATCTTTCAAGGTCCCTCCCAATTCAAACCACTGCACAACTCTACACTGTGTATGGAGACTTAGTTCTGCTGTATTTTATTGGATATTGTGAAAATAGAGCTGGGGAACATCCACACTAATGGCCAAAAATCAAATGCGATCAAAGTCGTTTGCATGCAAAGTTGTGTGCCAACTATCCCTTTGAGCTTCGAAGAGTGAAGACTACTGTTCTCCCAATGCTCACACTTCAGAAGAAACACTCATATTTCTCAGTACTGCAAAGACTTATTCCAAGCTTGGGGGAAGGGGTGAAGCAAACCAGTCCTGTCCTGGTGTTGCTCAGTTGCTAAGATGCTGCAGCTGTTACCAGCCTACCATGCATGTTATCCTTCTGATAATTTGCTCTACTGCGGTGGAGTACCTGAAGTTTAGGAAAGTGTATGGGAGACAGTTAAACAAGATTAGAAGATAAAGATTTTTAGAAAAAACAAAAATCCAAGAACAAAACAAAACCCACACACTGCACTTCACAGCTTCTCAAATCAATTACAAGAAAGCAATTCACCTTTTCTGTGCTTCTTTCTGTTTTTATATAATTTGGTTTTGAATACTTGACATTTTAATTACTTATGTACCAGTTACATTAGGGAAGTATAATACAAGTTATTTTATTTTATCAAAAAACGCAAATTTACAAGGTAACTAAATGAATCCATCTTATGAGTACTGCATATTCCACACATTTGCTAACTAAACCAGGAACAAAGTTGGTGTTAGGACTTTCAGTAGCCCAATCAAAGTTCAAACTCATGTTTCACTACCAGCTCTGAATACTTAGAAATGAAATCATTTCCACTGACAGTTAAAAATAATAAGAAATATTTTAATTAACTAAAAATTGATTAATAAATTAATATAAAAATTAAAATAGTCTCATAAGGGAAATCATTTCAATGCCAATAATGTCCTCAATATTAGCAGTTTGATAATACATTTTAAAATAATTAAGAAAATAAACAAAACTCTTCCTCATACTAGCATTGGCAGATGGCCAACAACACAGCATTAACAAGTTCATGTTACAAAGAACCTAGCTGCAATTATGACTTCATGGTGTCCTTTGTAGATACCATGAAATTTTATAATGCTGGTCAACCTCCATTTTCTGATCCCTCATCTCAGGCTTGAAGGCATCAACATCTATTAGCTAAAGTTCGGTCTTATTGCTGCAAAATAACTTGGTGGATCTCAACTCAAACCCATCTATAATATCTATTAAAAATGCAATAAAAATTCACAGTTCATTTCTTTCTCTGGTCTTGGTGAATAATTCCACAAGACTTAAAGTACTTTATTAACGTTATTTAAAAAAAGAAAAGCTTTTATGTTATCTGCATCCTTGATAAAGTGCTGCTTTACCAGACTGGCTGGAAATCAACTTTGCAGAGAAGGACTTGGAGGTCTTGGTTGACAACAAGGCAACCATGAGCCAGCACCGTGCCCTTGCATCAAAGGCTACCAGCCTCCTGAGCTGTGCTAGGCAGAGCACTGCCAGAAGATCCAGGGAGGTGATCCTTCCCTTTATTCAGCACTGCTGAGGGGCATCGGGGGTTCTGTGCCCAGTGCTCAGCTCCCTGGTACAAGAGAGACATGGACATAATGGAGACAGACCAGTGAAGGACCACAAAGACAATTCGGGGATCTGAGCCTCTGTCAACAAGGAGAGGCCAAGAGAGCTGGGATGGTTTGGCCTGGAGAAGGCTCAGGGGAGTCCTACCAAAGCGTACAGATACCAGTAAAGACAGATCCAGACTGTTCCCAGTGATGTTGAGTGAGGACATGAGGTAATACGCATAAAGTGACAAACAGAAATTGCCATTTAAATATAAGAGAAGCCTTCTGCACTACATGGATGGGTGAACACTGTGGTTGCCTAGAGAGGCTGTGAAGTCTCCACCCATGGAGATACTCAAATCACAGCTGGACAGAGCCCTGAACAACCTGCTGTAGCTGTCTGCTCTGAGCAGGGGGTTGGACCAAGCTATCTCCACAGGTCTTTTCCAACCTCAGCAATTTTGTGATTTGGTGACAAAGGCTAAATTAAGAATGCATTTCACACTCCAAATTCCTTAGAATTATCCATAATACATCTCACATCAGACAGTAAACATCTCATGAATTTCAAGCTCAATCCATTTTCACAGCTTGTATTAAATCCTGCTGGAGCTCACCTTGGAAATATTGACTATCTCAACCTCACAGAAAGTAAGGATGTGAAGCACAATTTTAACTATGTCCCCCATGACAAAGCTTGTACTTTCAGGAGTCTGTGTTAAGGGGCAGCACATAGCTGACTTGATATACCATCTCCTGATATATATAGATATTTATCACAAGATCTGGTCCCAGTGCTTGCTGTTGGACATGAAGTGCATGACTCACTAAAATCCTCTTAGCAGCACTTAAAAGAAACGTTTCTTCTAAGAAAACAGTTATAGTTATTCAACAACACGTAGATGATCATGTGGTGTGGCTGCACGCCTGGAGTGCTTGGTTATGCTAACAGTCCCATCCCCAGAAGTCCAGAACAGTGGAAAAAACAAAGTGGTCAAACAAAGCAACACCCCCAGAACACACACAGGCCACAGGAAAGAAGCAGCAAGCATGATAGGTGTGCAACAAGGTTTTTTGCATTTACCTGATGTTTAATATCTTGTCACACATTTAAGGATGCAGATTTAAGGATGAAACCTTGAGAAAACCATTAGGTTTGTGATTTCAAATTTAGGACGAACATAAAAAGGAGAAAGTATTTTTTCCTATTATCATCACTTTTGCCTTCAGAAACAGTCAATAATTTCAGCTATTTCCATAAGTCACACTGGAAAGCCCCTGTTTGTTTCCTGAGTTCATTTTTCGTGTTCTCTTTTTTTTTTTTTAGCTAATGCTGATGTTCAAATGCAAAAGAAAAAAAGTAGGAATCCTTTGACTATAGCTGAAAGGTATCTAAGATGAAACATTCTTCTTGGTAATATTTGCTATGACTACATCCAAGAATGCAGTTATTTCTGTTGCCTCTTCTCTGATCCCCTCCTGGTCACTGCTCTCTCCCGACTCCTCCAGATATGTATTTATTTTAAGGACATTATTTGCAGTCAAAAGCATTTATCAAGTCCACCAGGTCAAAGTATAAAAAAGCCTGGCCAGCCACATTAAAACAATTCAAAATTTGCATTCTTAGTATCTATTTTAGTCTAAGTTGATGCACCAAATATTTCACCATATTGATATGAAATGGAAGAATGGCCTCGTACTGGCAATTCCTCTGAAAACATTTTTTTCCCCCTGGAGAATATTGCCTGAAGAGTTACTAACTCTGTATCTCAATACAGTTCAAAGCAGAAATGTCTAGGTTTTCTTCCTTTGTAGAGTTAAGTATTTTAGAAATACACTAGAAAATCAACATGGTAGGACAATACAGATGAAAGTCAAAACAAGTTTAGCAATGAGAGTTGCCAACATGGAAAAATTTATTTCAAATATATCAGTGTTTGAGGAGATTAAACATTCAGGGAAGCATGAAGGAGGAACTGAGAGAAAGCATGAACTACAAGACCCATATGAACCAGATCAGCATGACAACCTCGGGCCTGTTAAACACAAAGCATTTATCAGCAAAAGTCAATTAATAAATATATGTATCACCTAAAGTAATTGAAACAAGGGCATATTCCATGTAGAGCTGCTCTTGATGCAGGCTGTCTTAAGGACTAGAGATCACTTTTGCCAAGCACTACAGAAGTGGTAGCCTGTTACCTGGATAGCACTACACCTTGGGATGAAGAGAGAGAAAAGTTTTAGGGTACTGATAATCAGCTGAACTATTTGTATTGTCAAGCAGCAATTCAAATTCACCAAGATGTCTCCCACTCTGTCCATGCTGCCATATTCAAAACAGTACCCATCCTTCTCATTAAGAACCCCACAGGATTATGTCCTGACATACCTTAAACATTCAGTTTAACCCAATTTTATTGTAACATTGCATAATCTGTGCTACCAGCAATTCCCTTTAGAGTTGGCACCAATTTCTATTTTTAATATTAAAAAATTTAATAATGAAAAAACATCAGTTGTGTTGGGAATACAAGAAAAATTAATGTCTGTGTATGCTTTAATTAGAACAAGGTATCCAGCTAGATATTTGCCTAATTTCTCAACAGCACTTTGAACCTTCACTGTGGTCCCTCAGCACCACTGGATCTAAGTAAACATCAATCCCCCCCGTACATCTTCTGTTGCTGATCTTTTGAATTTCTCTAGCAAGCTATAAAGAATTATAGTGGTAGTTTTCTTTAAAAAGGCACCACAGGTATAAGCAAGTAAGAATTCTGTATTTTTAAAATAAAGGTTAAAATAAAATTCTATCTATTTTGAAGTTGCACTACTACTTGGCAGCAGCCCATCCTATGAATATCAAAACCAGAAAATGAAGTAAACTGTAATCTTTTCTAATACTACTTACTGAAATATTGTGCTATGGAGGCCCTACATAGCACAAGTACTTCTAAACAGCTTCAGAAGTAAGTAGAAGCAGTGAGCTTACTGTTTTTTCTAGAACAGTAAAAACTAATTAGAATTAGTTTATGCAAGTGTGGTTCTCAGAAATTAAAAACTAGAAATGCCTGAAACTAGAAGCAGCTAAGGAAAGTAGTAAGGTATTCTGGCTATGCACTATCACAGCTTAACACCCTGGGGTCTGGCTACCGTTTGACTTTAAACCTGACTTTCCTAGTTTTACATTACTGAATGATACCATTCCAGCCCTGTATTTCAAAACATTCAACTGTACAGGCTTTTAATTTTTAATCCCCCTTAATACAGTTTTAACCAGAAGCACACATCAGATAAAAGCAACTTAAAATGCTCAAAAGGAACAGAGTATGACAACAGCCATGTTGTTGTAATGCATGACAGTGGCCTATTACAAAGTTCAATGACTTGTAAAAAGTTTTAGTTAAACCTTCAAGTGTTTTCCAATCCAGCAATTACAGCCACTGGTATATAGGTAGAAATGAAGAATGAAGTGATTCTTAATTCAAGTGACTGAATGGAAGTTCAGCGTAGAGTGACCATAGCAGTTCTCCTAATTACAAGCTTTTTGAGATTATGCTTCTGTGTATCTACACACACACAAAAAAACAGTGATTTTCATAGTTGTGGTTGTTGGAACTGGGCCTCCATATGGCCTCCTTGCATCCTCACGTAAGATCTTGAAGAGCAACCTAAGTTGTGCTATTCCCTTGGATCCCCTTAGGAATCAAAGCTCTTGGCTCCTCAAGAGCTCAAGGCTCTATGCTGTGTTTGAGGACCTAAACACCAGCCACTCCATCCTACTGCACCCAAAGACAGAAGAATAAGCAGAATTAGCTTAATTAGTCAAAAGAAAAGCAAAACCTTTACAAATGTGGCATTTGATTTAACAGTCAAGTCAAAGGCATAATGCCTGGTGAGAAATCTGTTGGTGGTCTCCAGGACTCGCTGTACTGACACAGTCATGAAACAGGCACAAGTCCAAGCCTCTACTGTGATGATTAATGAGTCTCAGTATGCTGATTAAGACAAGCTAGGAGCAGATAAATATAACTGTATGGCCCATTTCAAGAGTTTTATTTAAGAAAAAAAATAAAACAAACTTGATATAGGTTTAAAAGGGCAATATAAAAGAATCCACTCACACCAGTACATCAAGGTCCCTCTCCAGACTTCTGGAGTCAATACAAATGATTCCATATTGCTTTGCGGCAGAATTAAGATTTGAGGATTCTCTACCATTGCTTTCATTCTAGGTGGATCCTCTTGACGTGTTGTGTAGGGCTGCATCTAAACCCAGGACCTCTGCCCTTTCACTCGCTATCTCTCTGCAGCTGCAGTTCTCCCTTGAACATAGTCCCTGTCCCCACACACACCCCACAAAACTAGGGACTTCTGTACTGGGCACTGTACATGTACTGGGTAAGTGTGGCAGGAGCATCCTCCCTTCAGGGGCTAGGGCTTTTAACATGGTGGCAGCAGGAAGAGTGAGGCAGGACCTCTGGTCAACAGACAAGGCCCTCAGCCAACAAAACACCTCAGTCAAGAGAAGTTTCTTGAATACTGACCATATATGACCACAGTTCAGATCCGACCAGACTATAAAATGGGGCCCTCGTCAGAGCCCCCCTTGGAGTGGTTCTCCTCAAGAACAGCAGGTCTCAGGACCACCCAAGCAAATTTTCTGGGATTGAGTGCCCTCAATTCCTCCTTGGTGATCAAGTATTTCTTCTGGGAACCCATGAGTGAGAGGTTTTCCCTTCAGTGACAGAGTGTCTGCACACCTGGAGTCATCATTCTTCACATGTCATCATCCTTCTGTGTTACTGTGTAGTAACACCTTCCCCAACTGGCACATCAAAGCTACAGTTTGTTAAATGTTTCCGGAGTGCTGTTTTGGACACCCACATTGTCTTGTTGGTTTTGGCTATTGGGATTTGGTTACAAATTGAAGTTTGTTCAAGGTATTATCTGTGTGAAGATGCTTTGGTATACCTCTGCAGCAGAGGGGCCTTCATTGTCTTTGTTGTTTGGCGTTTTTTTTTTAATAGAGATGAAGTTTGTGCTACTGATTCCTGTGGGTTTTTCCACTGAATGCTCCATTAAGTCTTTTAATAGAACCAACAATGCTGAAAAGCTCTGAAGACCTGAATCATCCAAGGAAACACCCCTGGCCCCCACTAAAGGCATTTTTCAGTCTTTTAACTCCAATCTACTAACACAGGGCTACTAAACCTTCCTTGAGTTTTTATTAATTAAAGCAGCATGTTCAATATACTAGACATCCTGAGGTTCAATATTCACATTGTACTGAGAAGGAAAGAATTCCCTATTTTCAGGGAAAGCTGTCACTTAGGTTAATTTGATTACGATATAAAATGGGTTCAGAACTGGCATTTCCTCAACATGCAGTAAATGCAGAAAACAGACAACCACTTACCAAGCAACCAATTTTAGAGAAACTATTTTAGAGGGTTTTTTTCTATAACCGTCTCCAGTATGTCAGATCAGCCAAAGATTCATCTTTGCATGAAATACAAGCCATCAAAAAAGGTTAAGACTGAGTTGAAGATGCTAATAGCTGCAATTAGACCATTCTACTTCCAACTGAGTCACTATTTCCTTAACATTTTAAACAAGGGAAAAAAAGGCATTCCTAAACTAGGTATTAACCACCTGAAATATGTTTACTTTAGGGCTTCCTTCAATTAAGTTCTCTGAAAGAGAAACTTAATACATAAAAGAATAAGATATTGGTCTGTAGTAGAAAAATTGGAACCTGGAAGGGGTTGGGTTCAATCTCCTACAGTAAGGTAAGTTTTGCTGCAACTAAACTTTAGCATTTTTGTCACTTCAAATTGTGGAAGAAATCATGCAGAAATGCCTCAAGAATACCTGATCACGGTATGTGTGGCATGGTTTTCCTCCTCTCCCCTCCACCCTCCCATGATAGGGGACATCTAGGTCAACACTACACCATGTCTTGCAATTCGTGGGCAGTACATACAACACAGCCTTTGCCACAACGAGCTTCAGCCACTTCCATTAAAGCAACTGTGTTCCTTCAACTTGGAATGGGGTCACAAATATCAGGTAATTCAGCTGCTGCACATTCTGAAAAAAAAAAAAATCAGCAGTAAAATCCAGTCTTTGGGCATTCTTTGACAGCCCATCAGCTAGCTAATGAGCACAAACATGACAAAAGATCTATGAGCACTCATTTTGGTCCAAAACCACCAGTGTGTGCTGTCCCTCATCACGTGAGGGTATCAAAGGACACGGGGGATGACTGATGTAACATCTGCATCATCAAGAAACTACGGCAAACCTGAAGAAGCAGGTTTCACTACCTCCACATGAATTTACTGCATCTTTTCATAATATATTTGATCACTGCATTAAGACAATTCATAAAGATAAAACTGTTACTTTACAGAGTATTTTTAGTCTATTAGTTATTTCTCTGGAAACAATTAATCAATTCTCCACCACATCACAGTGATGAAATACGCAATTTGCGTACAACACTCTGACCATTTGCAGAAACTGCAGGTGGTAATAAATTAAATTGGTGTTACACAAACAAGACACCTCCGGAAAGCTAACAATACACACAGAGCTATCAATCCCATCTTCCTTCAATCCCTATTAGAACATACAGAAACATTAAGCAGGAGGACTACTTAAGAATGTTCAATTTTTTTAAAGCCCCAGTTTTACTTGGCCTAAAAATACAATCTCTTACAAGAGGATCTGGTAATTAAAACACTTTTGCCCATGAGCTTCAGGAAGTAAAGAGCTTTTAGATATTTGCAATCTGTGATCTTAATATGTCTAAACTTAATTTAAAAAAGGACTGCATGTGCTTTAACATACTTGAAAACACACACATTTCTGCACAAAACCACAATACTGTTCAGTTGTGGTAAAACACCCTCCACGCTACAAATATTTTTTCACAGGATTTCACAGGTTGGAGGCACCTACTGTCACTCAAACTCCATGCAAACTGGTACAATAGCTAGCTTTAGGAAAAAGGCCACAAAGGGATAAAATACTAAGTATTCCAACCAAAGACTACAGTATTTTATTGCATTGTTAGTTTTAACCTGAAATTGGGATCGCTATAACTTGGAGGAGGTTCTGCCAGTGCTTACTAAAGGCAAATGGTGGGTGTCTAGTGTCTTCAGCATCATACAATCCCTTGCCAGCAGAGAACTCCAAGGTGCAACAGAGTAGAAAAGTCAATGGAATTTCCACCACATCCTGAGTACTGTCCAGAAAGTCCAGAGAAGCACAACTAAAATGATTAAGGGACAGAGCAGCAGCCATGTGAGGGGAACCTAAAAAAGCTGGGACTTCAGCTGAGAACTTGATCAGTAGTTAAAAAATCCATGACGATGGAGAAACTGAACCCTAACTAATCCCCTAATTAGTTTCAGTCAAAAGATCTTTTCTAAATAGGAGGTAGCGGACAGCAAACTGTGGAGGTAGATGGTAACAGAAAATTCAGAAAAGCATGGACAACAGGTGCATGAATGGATATTAAAAAGGCTCTCTACAAGCTCTAATGTAGCAGAGGCTGAAGAAACACAAGGAAGATGAACTGCAGACAAGAGCCATGCTCACATTGTCTCCTGGAAGGGTCAAATCGGAGATGCTGTCAAAGAGAGTGGACCACTGATGTGATACTTTTTTTTGATATTAAGAACATCCAGAAAAGCTTAACCTTTTTTCTTCTACTGTTGAAGCTGAAATATGACCCTTCGTACTTCCAGAAAGTTCAGATGAAAATACACATACACCAGCTTTGTGAGCTTTCTCATGTCTTATTTTTAATAGGGTACATATATCAAGTCAATAGTTGCCAGTGCAAGATGATGACTTCCAGGCTTGGAAAAGACTGACGTCAAGTCAGAAAACAAAAAAGTCAAATAACATTTTGACAACTTTTCTGCATGGAACAAATCAGAAAATTAAACAATCCTAGAGAAAAAGCACATTTATGAATGCATCAGAAAAGTCTATACTGTATATTCTAATCCTTATAAGGGTTCATATAAGTATGTTTAAAAAAAAAAAAAAAAAGAAAATTAAAGTTGGCCCATCACTCATTGCAGTATTTTCAGATGCTTTTTAAAATGTCAAATATTTTCTTGCACACAGTTCAAGTTCTCATGTATAGTTTAACGTTCAAATATCATTAAAGAAATTTCAGTCTGGTTTTCAGATCTGCCTCTGTAAGAAGCTACAGAATTGATGTATGATTATTTCTGAAGAATATATTTGTACAGAGGACTGAGTTAATATTTCAAAGGCAAGTAAGTTGTCACCACAGGCTGCTTGAACCAACTTAATTTAACCAATTTGTCCTTGCTGCTGCCAAAGCTGTGGATCTCACTACCCCTTTCCTCCCTGCCAAGTGTTTCCTCATCCACTCTTCCTAACTATGCAGCTCTTGCTTCCCTTCTGTGGCCTCCCGCTGCTTTTTAAAACAGTTTCTGAGCTACTTTTACTTATTAAGACAGAAGAAATCAGTCCAGGCTTTTTCCTAGGTTTGGTGGGAGTTTGGTTTGGTTTTGTTGGGTTTTTTTGGGGGGAAGGTCCATTTAAATGAGGTAAAGTGGCTTGAAAAGCTCTAAAGTAAGCAGCAAAAGCACATGGCAAGTAGCAGAGAGGCTTCCCACTTTTGGCAGCTGCAAGCTGGTATGCCAGCTTACTGATCTTGAAATACACCGAGGTGGGGAGGGGAAGAAGTCAAAACCCAAACCTAAACCAACATCAGTGGGAGATAGATAGAAAAACAGATAAGGAGAAAGATCAATAGATTTCCCTCTGCACACACAAAAGGGGGAGAAATGACCTCTGTTTTGGTGAAACTGCTGAAAAAGTACAGCTGTACGAATCATTTCCAGTCCAAATCTGACAGCTCTGAGCTTCTGATGATAAAATATTAAAATAGCATTTACTGACCTTCAATACCTGAGCAAGAAGGGAGAATGAAGGAGGGTAGTGCACTAATAGGAGAGGAACTCTTCCACTATAATTATTAAAGAAGGCAAAAATAATTTGGTTAAAATACCTATATTAAAAATTCAAGTGTCATTTTCAACTTCAACCTTATTTTTATCCTCTTCCTTTAAAGCCATTTATCAACTATTAGTTGGCACCCAGGTAAGTTTGACCAACTACGTGGAGAGATTTGAAAAAGAGACCAAGAATCTTTAACAGTAGTTTACTGAAATGACAGAGAAATATCCAGTACGTGTCAGAGTTGACAGAAGAAGGAACAAACATGAAGACAGAAAAGGAAAGAGCTGTTGAGAAAAACAAGTAACACACTCAGGACAGAGTGACTGAATTTTTATGATATTCCTGGTTGAAATAACACTCATCTTCCAGCGCCTCACCTACCCCACACCACGAAGGATCTCACTGATCTACAAAGCTCCTATGTACATCTCCTTAATAACAAAGATGAGCTGTTCCTTAAATCACCAACAGACCTGTATCATCTATACTCCTTACCCAGCATACTAATGAAAGAATGAAAACCAGATTTGTTACATCTTAATCATGAAAAATAGTTTTTTACGTAATGGCCTTACTGAACTTAAAAGTTTTGTTTCTATAACAGACTTTAAAAGACTGTATATAATAGATTAAATGTAAGGCCTCAGGCATACATTAATTGCTTGTCATTAAGATTATTCTTGTATTTCCTGGCAGTGGAACAACACAACAAATTTATGCTGCAGTGATTTCTCAGTTTGAAGTGTTTGCAAACTGGACAATTACAGCTGCTCTAGTATTAAAAAAAAAAAAAAAAAAAAAGGTTAAAAAAAGATTTAAAAAAATCAATCTGATGCTATGTTTCACAACATGCACTTTGATGGTATTATAAAATGCATGTGAATGAAGAATAACAAGGCATGGAAAGTATACTTGTGAAATACTGAACACATTTGCTGACGTGTATCTGAACTTTGTATCTCTAGAAATTTTACTATTAAAAATTCAGGCATCTCCTGACTTTGGGTTCAGATTAGAAAGTACATGAGCTGAAGGCCCAATCTGAAAGGAAAAAAAGAAATTAAAATAGTCTAATTACCTAGTTTAAACAATTACAATTTACCTTTGTTTAGGAGCAGTGCTTACTAACAGATCTTGACGGTAGTTCTGGTACTAGAGCAGGTTTTATCACTTGATACATTCTTACCAATGAAATTCTTAATTCCAGTAATTTGGATACAGGCATAAAGTTTGATGAAATTCCTGGGTAACAGGATAGACAAGTAAGGCTTGTTTGCATCTGATACAAGGCAGAAGGTGATGAGCACCTGTAATTTGTACCAAAATCAACAAAGCATCCCATAGTTATCATGGCACCATCTACAGACCTTCAGCCAGGGATCAGAATTTAAAGAGCTAGTAGAAGCACGGTATTACCTGTTAAAACTAACTTTTTGGCTAGAGACCATTTGAACATATGATAGAACAAGTTAACTACAATAAAGTGTGAAGAAGAAAAAAGGTTAATTTTAAATATGCCTGGCACAGTCAATGGCAGCTTAAGCACACCTGACCTCTCATTATTTCCAATATTTTGTAAATGTCTAAGTATGGTTTTTAGAGATGCTCAGCATTTGTCTGAACCGTGATTCTGTGACATTTTAATCAACTGCAGAATATTTCACGGAGCAAGTGAAGCGAATTTCATAATGACAGGCATACAAAGAGGAAAAACTCATTTAAAATGCTGCTATACTCTTCTGTCACAGGCAACCCTACTCAGACTAATGATGGACACCAAAAGAGGAGATCAGAGAAGCAAAGAGCCAAAAGCAGAGCCTGTCAGGCTTCAAGAACTTGTTTGTTCCACCTGGAAAACATGGAACTAGGACATTACACCCCAGGTAGCCTTGTGGGACACCATCCACACTGCTCTGCTCCTGAGTTTGGTAGATATAGAGCCAACATGCCTTCTACATGAATGTAAAATTGAAGACATTAAGAGTTAATAAGAAATAAGCTGATTATTTTCACACTCCAGAAGGAAATGAGTTTCCCCACTTTAAAAGGTGAATAGAATATTTTGCTGGTACAAAGAGGAGGAAAGAGCAGCACACTTTGTGGTTTACTCTAATCCTTCAAGGAAAGAAAAAAACATCCCCTTAAACACCTCCCAAGCCATCATCTTTCACTTACAGCAAGACTATGTATTTATGAGGTTTTAAGAACAATAACCAAATTCTGATTCAATCCTTATTTGTCAGTTAATAAATGGCCTGAAAACATCCCTGTTCCACTCTGATTTTTCACAGCAAGAACTGCTGCTGCACAGTTTCACTGCTGTACCTCATAGCAAAAGTGAAATACACGTGAAAAGGGTGTTAGTTTAAGAAAAAAAGAAGACCTTCAGGTTTTTCTGCAGAAGCGGCAGGCCAGCCTTCCCCCATTTACTCCCTTATTTACTCCCTACTCTACCCACATACTTGCTGAAGGTCAGAAAGCTGCATTTAGTTCAAGATTTCTTCATCGGAGTTGAGGTTTCTATGGCCAGCTCAAACTGTGGAAAACTTTCCTCACCCCAAGCTTCAATCGATTTTTTTTTGTAAACTAAACAACTGAAGATTCTTCATTTTTTTAATTAACAAAAGAAACTCGCAGCTCAAAGATTTCAAAGACAAACACTGATACTAAAACTAAACAAAAACTTGTTTCACTTTCTCTTTACTTCACATTAATGATGCACTAGGTTATTTGTTTAAAACATCTCTTATTCATTTTTCCCTTACACATACCAATTCAGTCATTTTAACAGTATTTAAAAGGAGATTTTTTTAAAAGTTGGGGTTTTAAGTTAACTATTTCACTGGTGTATCTGTCTGATTATTTTGTTTTCAGTCACCTGCAAAATACTTGATATTTAAAAAAAAAAAAAAAAAAAGTGAAGCTAAGAGTTGTTGCTTTTATAAATCAGATAAATGTACAGAATAAAAAAAGACCAAATACTTTATTGCTCATTTTTCAGATTTAAGACATCATTTTAGAACTGGATTTGTTCTTTCCGTCTTTAATTTAAAAAAAAAAACCAACAAAAAAAAAAAACGTTGCTGCACAGCACATATTCCATCTTAAACTTAGACTTATGGATAAAGTTTTGTCAATTCTTCCAGGACATCTTGCAAGAGAAGCTTAAATTCCTTCTTTGTTTTAATGCAATGAAATTAAGATTACAGAGAGATGTAACAAATTACTTTGGGAATATTCCTAAGAGTATGTTGCTTTGACAGAAAGCTCTGAACTTCTAAATCAAGTTATTATAACATTTATATAATCTACTCTTACATGCTAAACAAAACAGTTCACAGCGATAAAACAAACATCATCTCCGTGGTCTGAAAGGAGCAAGAGCAAAAGGGAAAGAACACAAAGCAGTAGTAACCAAAGCCAGAAATAATAGTCCATCTAAAAATTCAGTGCCAGATTACACAGTACCACCGATGTAAAAGAAAACATGTCATAATTAACAAATCATCAACCTAGAGTATTCAGGATCCACCCTTCTTCAATACAGCCTTGATTTTGCAAAGCAATACCCATACCTATGGTTCTCCAGGAGAACAGCAGATGTGAATATACAAACATATTTAGATTCAGGTGATAAACACTGGAATATGTACATGCACACAGTTAAGGCACCCGAAAAGACCTGGCCCTCCAAACCTGTAAAAAACTGCACAGTCAGTCACAAAGGACACATTTTATGAGCCGCTTTATTGCATTACAATAGGTTGACTGTCCTTGCAAGAACAGAAGCTTACATCCTATCTACTGCCTGCTCTGAGAAATATTTTTCACACTGGAAGAAAGGAAAAGGATTTGTATTTCCACTTCCAACAGAACTGGAGTAAGATTACTAATCTGAGTGTAGGCTGGATATAAAGAGTAAGGAGAATCTAATAAAAATAAGGAAAAAATATTCCAAGAATTTTATCGTAATAAATTTTTTAAAAGTTACAGATTAACTCCTGCTTTGCATGATCATTCCAGGGCTGAATCACATGTTAATCTCACACACCACAGAAACAAACCTCACGGTCATTGTAATTGTCACACCCTCAGTCCAGGAACCATCCACACCAGTAAAGGGAATGGCTCCCACTCCCCCAGAAGTAGTGTTATTCCAAAGAATTGAAGTTTACTCAACTTCCTTACCTTCCTATCATCGAGCAGGAAATTCTGACTGGCTTAAGGCATGAGTGACCAATTATTTTTAAAAAGCATTAAAATAAACCTTAGAGCATATCAGTAGCTTGTGTAGATCCACAAGCACACACTACAGGCAAGCACACCTAACAGACAATTAAAACCATTTTAAAGTTGAGGTTTTGTTTTCTACCTGTGGTCTGCCCTCTTGTTTTAACAGTGTGTTCATCCGAAACGTCTCTGAATTACCTAATATTATACTGAAGAAGGACAGAAGAGATGTGAGAGCAAGTTTCAAAGTTGGCTTAATTTCTCATTCTCCTGAAGATGCACAAGCCATCGTGGCTATGCAAATGTGTACAGAAACTTGAGATACTGAATATAAACATCTTTAAATTAATATTCTGGGAACCTCTGAATGCTAAGCATCTTCTGCATTTATAAATATATACCCAAGTATGATCCCATCTCAACCAGTTTCAAATACGTAGTTTCTAATATAAGGGGGATTTCCCTGATGAATTTTATTTGTTCCTGAGACTCTTAAACCCATCCTGGTTTATTTTATTTTGGCTGAACTGTGATTTTAACATAAAAAAAAAAACAAAGTGGAAATAAAGCTAGATTAAACTGAAATGACTGCCATTTAACCATAGCCATAAAGACATATTAAACAGAAATGTCTGCAATTGCTTTTATATGCTGGATAAACAGTAGGTTTTAAAAAAAAAATAAACTGCATATTTGAATTACTGCAAACTTTCTGTGCAACGACTCCTCAAATTCATTTCTATCAGCTCAATAGCCAGCTATCAGATTTTAAAGAACTTCACAATGGACTGGTAATCAAGACATACTCATTATTTTTGCTTTATCTTTAACTGCTAATTTATTAACGTTTCAGGAAAGCAATGCTCTGTGCTTTAGTATTTTCTCTAAATAGAAGCAAGCTGGGTATCATCCATCAGGTTAAGGGTATGCATGACTTGATGAGGTACAGGCTGTGATCTTCACTGGCTCATGCCAGTCTATGACAATCATCACTTTAATGATGCTGGTGTCCAGTGGCACAGCATGACAGAAGCGTGTAACAATACTTTTTTCTTTTTTCTCGTTCTTCTTTAAGGAACTTACTATGCTTTTCTTTAAACTGTTGAGCTAATGACCTGCATGAAGTACTGAGCAGCTGTTTTCATCATTGCTCTGCACTACAATATCAACTTTCTCAAATCTATTGCTACATTCCAGTCAATATTTAGCAACTAAAACTATTTTCTACTTAGCATCTAACCAAGAAACTTAAAACTAAAAATATTAACAGTTAGAATATTATTTATTTTATGTAATAGTCCTTCTTATGATATATTTTCAGTGAGCAACGTGGTTAACTAGAGCAGAGGAACAACAATAATGTACTCAGAGGAAATCTTTAGAGTAAAAAAAAAAAAAAGTATCAGACAGTAAAACAAAAAAAGTCGTACTAAATTAGAAGAGTAGAACATGCTAATTGGATGCACTATATATAACATCACTCCCCCTTCCCCTTTGCTCTCTTGTAGAAAATTTTGCTAGAAAAGGCCCAATGTAACCCTGCTCAGAGGAACAGCAGCACTGCTGCCTGATACACAGCCTGGCCCGCTGCTTCCCACAAGACCCAAGGTGCTGTGCAGTTCAGTCACACCTCTGGCCAAACCAAGTATGTCCCCATTTTTCCTACAGTATGAAATAGGAATTACACAAAAAGGTCACGTAATTTAAGTGTTTTAACTAGGGGATAAAGGTGATGGACAGAAACATAATCAGGGTGTGCTTGTTTCTGAATTCAGATTATTTTCATTTTATTACCAGCTCATCCCCAGTCATACCCCTAACAGTCACCGCTCCCTTGCAGAACAGACTGGTCACAGAAACAGCACTCACTACTTTCCCTTCCAATTTTAGGCAATAAACAATTTTGGAGCAGAGAGATTCCAGGGTGTACTTTCAGCACACACAGTAAGAACTTTGAAAATTCTGAGTTCACAAAACAATCTGGAGGAAGGTTTATTACAGAAATTATTAGGTAGCCATAGCAAATGCTGCTGTTCCAGCTGTAATGTCTTGTTTTTCATCACTGAGGTATAGCACACTTAAACTGTAGAAACACATCACATCCAGAGTTCTTTACAGAAGTGCCAGATGAGAGCAATATTCCAAATTAATTCTTATCTCCACATTGACAAAAGATATTTAAAATTACATTCAGATGTGTAAACTTGGTACTTTAAGCATCATGCCCAACACTACTGGCCAACGCAGGTCACACAGACTGTTTCAGTAGAACTAGGTAAGGGCATCAAAAACCAGCAAGAAGTTTGTTCAGTATCAGATCAAACCAGAACCCATAGAACTCCCAAAATTACTCTGGAAGAAAGAACAAATAATGGCCATTTTCCTATCCAAGCACTGATTACACCTTGTACCCATTTATGTAGTTTGTATTATATACGTGTGTGTGTGTGTGTGTGTGTGTGTGTGTGTGTATATAAGTAAAAACAATGTGGCTGAAGGAACAATAGCAAGTACAAAGGTACAAATCCTTCATTTCAAGAGCAGAACAGGAACAGTGCAATGACATTCTCCTACATCTGTATAAGAAAACCTCAAGCATTAAGTCCTCACAGTGTAACTAGAGTAAAATACCCTTAATATTAGAAAGCGTAGATTTAGAAACACATGGTAAAGCCTACCTTCTGCTCAAACCTAGTGTTAGCTGACAAAACATTACCACACTGAGCTGAGAGGCAGCAGGGCTACCTGCCTATCCCACCTCTGTGCCAGAGCTCAACAGGTTACGGTGCAACTCATCGATTCCTTTGCCACTCACATGATAAAAGCAGCATACCAATTAGCACAGCACTGCCAACACTGTTGGGTGAAGAACAGATACACAACTCCCTGCCACCTGAACAGCACCTCCACCCTCTGGTAAAGGGCTGGGATGGGTATCTACAGCACATACTTCCATTTTGACATGTACAGCTACATACGACCATAAATCAGAGAGCTTTTAATTCTGCCAGGATGACTCAAGACCATTGCAATCAAACACCTGAATGGACAAAAAGCTGCTGTTCAAGTCGACTGGCAATGCAAGTTGTATGGGAATCAGCCGTTATGATCAAGTTGAAAAGGTTGCTCTACTCTAAAGTATCTTTGTTGCAATTCTTCCAGTTTATCTTGACCAACCATCATGTCACAGACTAGACAAAACCCCCTTTGAGTTAAACACACTAGGATTTCAGGAATACGATTCCTACTAGTATCTCCCCGTAACAGCAAGGACAACAGATCATTGCTGAGTCGCAAATGTAATTGCAGAAAGCCCACAAGAGCAGCTTAAATTTTATTGCCCTTTATCTTCAGAAACCAGCAGAGAAACTTCAGGAATATATCCAGTTCCTTTCCATCCTCCTCCCTAGAAATAAAAGATCTAACAGGACTGCAGACCATTACTCAGCTTGCAATTACTCGTGATGAAAAAGTTCTCTGCTACACTAACAATAATAATATGCTTATTATTATTAACACTAATAATATGCTTATTAAAGGAGAAAACTCAACCAGTATGGGAATCCATGACCAAATACTAGCAACAAAGTAATTAGTCTAGTTTCATCAAGAGGTAGTATCATTTAAATGAAGAAAAGTCTGGGTTTACTGACGATTTTTAAGTAGAACTGTCTTAGACCAAATTCTTACAGGAATTGGG
>NW_020799095.1:149739482-149741771 GCF_003259725.1 Athene cunicularia
GGGGGGGGGGGGAAAGCATGCAATGAAAGGAGGCACTACTGTTATTTAATCACTAGTCAGACAACCCCAAGATGTCACATACTATAAGGAACATGACAGTGAAGATAATCTGCATCTTCTACAAGGTTAAGCACTGTTTTGGACATGTTGAAGATTATTGTATCTGTACCTCTTCCAATTCTGAAAGGAAATTGCCACATCCCTGAAGGGCCCGTTCAGCTAACATAAAATGAACCATCAAACACTGGAAGGAGAGAAGTTAAGACTATTCAATTTCCTCTGACAAAAAGAGACTTCTAGTTCTCTAGCATGTCAAATTGAAATTAAAGTTTAGCCTTCAGTCTCAAAATGACACACCTGAGATTATTATGCTCTTCATCTGCTGATGACACCCTCTACAGTTTGAAGTGTTTTCAGTTGCTGCAAGCAGTTACCAAGTAATGTACCAAATACTGCATTACCAAGTAATGGCAGAACCACAGGTCACACACTGATTTTCTTCCTGTACTTTGTCAGCATGAGGAGACTTAGGCCAATGAAAAGAGTTTTTCTTTAGAAATTTCCTCAATAAAGCAAGGGACAACACTTAATTCACAGAGTGAGTCCAATTTAAATAAAAAAAAAGATAAACCAAAACCCCAGTGCTTAGTTATATGGATCTCAAATCACTGGCAGAGCAAACAACATTATTTTGGAAAGCAGTGACAGTGCTTGGGAAAAGTAATAAACAATCTCTCTTCTGGCAAAGAAACAAACCTTGGTTATCAGATGTGGAAAAAAGAAAAGGTAGTTTGTTTACAGATTATTTTCAAATAAATGACTCAGCAGGATTGAATTCCACCCAGAAATACTTTTCATAACATCTTTGCTAAGCTACATTCAATATCAGAAGGGAAAATCCAATCCTCTTCCTGTATGCCAGTAAATAAAGTGCCACATCAAGTGCTGGGACACCATCAGTTAATTCCAAAACCTTAGCAACCCTCATCCTTTAAAACCTGTCAGAAAAAAATTAGCATCATAATTCTCAACATGGATTCAACAGTAGATATTGCAGTGATCTCATTTATTCTGCAAGATGACAACTTCACAAATGCAGTTATAATATATGTATATATAATATTTTTATAATATAATATTTTTATAACCACTATAATCAAATACATTTATGATGTGCTGTACTTAAGCTTGCTTTAATGTAACATCTACAGAGAAATTTCCTTATGTCTGTCTCTTCTTTCCCGTGCTAGTTTATAGAACTCAGTAGCTTGTACAGGCTTGCCTACTGTAATGTGATATTATATATTAATTTAAGATGTCTCCAGTTTTTAATAGATTACCATGAACAAATCTGTATCAGGTCATTAATTTAAGGATAGTGAGGAGGGTTTTTTCAGACTAATAATTAATTAAAACTACATACCGAAATTTTTACAATACACAAATTAGTAACTATTGCATTTAAGCAACACTTCAGTGGAAGGATTGACAAGCTGATGTATTTCTTATATATGTGACAACAGTCAGAAACGCTTATTTCACTACAGTAGTTTTTCCAATAAAAGCTGTGCATGAAAATCAGTTGCCCAATGAATTGTGTTCACTAAAAACGCAGAAACAGGTAAGAGAGCATCTTCAGTATCTAAGGACGCTAATTTTGAAATATTGAACTGTTGCCAGACTAACTGGGCAAGGAAAACGATGCTGATTCTGTGTATGCACATACACGTGTCTGTATATACATGCCATATAGAAAATAAATATACACACACACAATGTGACTTGTGATTAAAAAATTCAAATATAAACTGAGTAAGAGAGCTATTAAGGCCACAAAGTCTTGTTTAACGTCTCAGAAAAAAAAAAATGCGTTGCTTTAATCAATCCACCACTCTTAAATACTGACTTCCAGACTCTTCAGCCTTTTTCTAATGCATCTTCAAAAGGATATTTAAAACATTTCGTTCTCCTGGTGTAAGTTTTAGTTTTTCCCAGGCAGCTCAGAATTTAATTCCACACTGGTTCACTAGGTGCTACAATTGATAAGATCATACATCTCCATTACACAGGGAACACCAAATGCTCCCCCAGCACTCAAAACAATTACTTTCCTTTTTTGTAAAAATATCTCAAGCTCCATCTTCTATTCCAGTAGCCTTTGAATAAGAAACAAATCACCCTAATGGAAACCCATCAGTACTCTCATAGCTGCATACTTCCTATGCATTTCAAAGAATACCAACACAACATGCTGTACTAGTAACACTGAAAGAAGACACCCCCCCCCCC
>NW_020799095.1:149741821-149745871 GCF_003259725.1 Athene cunicularia
CTCAGAAACCAAGGGAAAAGCACTTCACAACATTCCTGAACTACACCTATAGATCCCCAAAAAGTGCCAGAGCGGTGCTTCCCTCCAGTCGCCTCCACTTGACACTCACTGAGAAGATGCAGCAGAACACTCATGCTAACAGAAGGGCTTTTTTTCCCCTTTCCTAACATACAATAGCTATTATATTTCGATATTATACATACAGTGTGTCAAAAAAAAGTTAAAAAATCTTGGTTTAGAGACTGTTTACCTGCCTACCTTCATGCTATCAGCAACTTTCCTTACTCCATTTCTACCATCATGTGCTATTTAGCGATTACCTATCCCCTTAAAACCCAAGGGTCTGTCAGACTGAAAATTACCATCAGAGTATTTTTGTGTTAGCAAAACAGTAGAGACAAGATGGAAATGAGGAGTAACAGCACTACACGTTTCTCTTATGCATCCAACTATCTTGCTTATAACACAACAGATCACCAGGAGGTTCCATCTGAACACACCTTCCGAAATAGCAGGGTTAATCAGAAAACAAGAAAAATAAAAAATGTAACTTGGAATTGCTCATGACTTTAAAAAAGATTGCAACATTAGCAGATTGCAATAAATAGGACAAAACTCCTTCCTAGCTGATTAAACATATTTCGCAACACGGATAGCTTAAAGCTGCTTTTTTTTTTTTTTTTTAATAAAGACAAGGTCTTTGATTTGGGCTT
This sequence comes from Athene cunicularia, assembly GCF_003259725.1. NCBI lineage: Eukaryota > Metazoa > Chordata > Aves > Strigiformes > Strigidae > Athene > Athene cunicularia. The sequence goes on from NW_020799095.1 coordinate 149,742,535, forward strand.
GATTATCTTAAGACAGCATAGACCTTTTCCCCACAGTCTGAATGGCTGAATTCAAGAACTGGGATCACCCTTCACTAACTACTCACATGACATACACTTAACAACATCACGTCAATTTATTGTTCATAATTTGCTGAACAGAGCTCTTAAAGAAACTTCCTTCTCCTTGGGTGCATAATTTACAGCTATAGAGCAGAGCTATCCAACTATCCTTAACTGTTCTATTTCTTTCACCAAGTTATTTTGTAAGTTTAAAATGGCACGCCACATGAAACTCAGACAAAAAGGGTCACTAGCAAAAGTATCTAAACCACAGTACAATACAATGTACCATTAATAATCGTAGGAAAGATTAGAGATGTTGGCAAAAAGGTTTTAATGATCCATGACTACCTTCTAGCCTGCTAGTACAGTCAGAAAGGAAACATCCCTGTTTGATACCGGCACAAATTTTCAAGATTTGGCTGGAAAACAAGTACTGCCTTCTCAAGGACCAAGACACCCACTTCAGTGTACCCCCCAAGTTGTAACCGATCTTGAGGCTGTTTATTCCACAAGACCAGATATTTTAAATTTCAAATTACTTAATGAGGAGGGTAGCAGCCAAAAATGTCTTACTCCTATTACTAAAGTAATACAGACTTGCTTGCTGAGAAGAAGTATGTAACAGAATACACACTTTCTTTTTTCGCCAGTCAAAATATTCTCAAATCTGGAATACACAGATCCAGACTAAATTACCAGACTCAGTAACATACTTAGATTGGATTTTCGCATAAAGAGGCAGCTTAATCTGGGAACACAGATTACATGAGTACTTTCTAAAGAAAGCATGATCTTATTCTTTGATGCACTCCTACAGACAAGAGCATGCTGAACTGGCTGCAATTAGGTCATCTCACAGTATCACTAAGAAGATTGAAGATTTTACATTCAAGAACACTAAAAAAGATAGAAGCATACTCCATATGAACAGACTCACTTAAATACTTCAAAGCATTTTCAAAGAACAAACATTTACTATAAGATCATACCTAATACACTGAAAGCTTAATCTATCACAATCAAAAAGAGAAACGACCACTTAGAAAGAATTATGGATAATAAAACATATACATCAAGATCACACTTTAAGACATTACAAAACACTTTAAAAAGTTTTATCAATTTTTGCTGCAGGTAACTTGAAGCTTTACCAGAAAATCCAAAGAGCCAGCTATCCAAACTAAATGTTTCTCTCATTAATATATTACCTTTCTTTGACTGTAGATATCTCACAGCCCTTATCAAAGTAGGCCAGATCCGTTTCATTTCCCTAAGGTTAAGCTGGTGAACAGTATACAGAGCATTCATCAACTAAGGAATGGCCACCATTCAACGACAAATATAGCACAAGCTATTTCTCATCTGTCCTATATTTTTGGAGGCTGAGATGTTGCTTTTTCTAGGTATCACCACAATTGGCAGCCTCGAAGATCCCGGTGCCTTTGTCCTCTTATGCAACTCCTGATGTCCCCCTTCTCCCCCCAACAGGAATAAAAAGAGATTACATGGGTGTTCTCCATTTTGGGACAGAGGAGCCTGGATAAGCAATCTTCCCCAAAGTTATGTTCTGAGAAAACTACACAGGCAACCAGGGGAAGAGGGAGAGATTGTTTTTCATTTGTTTTAGTTGCTGGAGGGGGCGGCGGGAGAATCGATACCTTTTATCATGGCCCAGTGCAGCCATCTTTCTGCAAGCAGCAGTTAGCCCTGCTGTTGTCATCCTCTGGTGCTGGAGCAGGAGGGAGAAAAATGATATCCCCAATACTAACTAGCCTTAACAACAGATGGTTAACAACTTGCTTTCTTTTTGAAACTATTTTTTCTTCCCTACTTTTGAAAGTTACTCTCTAGGAATTACCTTGATGCTGACCCTCAGAACAGTCCAAGGAGATGAATCCCCATTTCATCTAATACTTTTCTTGTCCAGTTTATGACACATGGGAGTCGGCATTGCCATTACCCCTTCACGGTAAACAAGTTTTAGTAAAAGCAAAGAACAGCTTTGTTTCCAGCTCCTGTCATTCACTGCTTTATGAACTATTATTATTCCCCAGTGAGCTCAGAGATTATGCACTTTAGGAGACATTACCAGGATGTGGTGTTCAAGTTCTGCGATTTTTTCTTTTTAAGTTATTTCTACTCTATGTGTTACTACAATATGTCAATGTGTGACCAATGCTAGTTTAGCCTGAACAGTTCAGCAAGATGCAGAAAGCACGCAAGACAAAGACAGTGTTAAATGCTCCTTCATGTGTCCTCCAAATAATTAGACAAAATAAATTCTCAATAAATTTACTGTTATTTTTTTTTCAAAGACAACTAATCATCAAGTATGCCCACCAAATCCTTAATTTGGATACGTTTCCCCTGAACTTCTGAAAGTAACTGCCTCTGTGATCCAAGATTATGGTGACGCAACACTTCACTGCCAGTTTCTCTTCCAAAAAAGAAAGTACATTGAAATGAAAGTGAACACGAGGAAAGTTATGCTTACAATCAGCAACGCTCAACCTTTTACAGCTGTTTTCCATCTAAGGAAGATATGATTCTTTGGCTACTAACAGAATTCAAAACTTAATCCGTGCGCTGTATCTTCACACACATGCTCCCACTCACGACACCAACATACAAATAACTTCTGGATTATAACAGGATAAATATTAAATATCTTGGGATGCGAATTAAGATAATCATGTGAATGACTTTCACACGTCCATCTAACTATTGTTAAGCTTCAATTTCAAGTCAAACCCTCTCATTGTTATCAATGAATGCTTTGTGGCTAGTTATTGTCTCTTTTGGGGGAGGTAAATAATAGGGGTGGCAACTTCTAAGGCATCAAGTAGGAAGATGCTAAATCTTCCACTGTAAACGCTTACTATGCTTTAAAACTCCTTCCAAAAGGTAAGTGAAAGCAGAATTACACTCGCAGTGGTTTCAAACATACAAAGATCAAAACCAAAGCCGTTCAGATCCTCACATCAGTGAAAGCAAAAAACAAACAGCTCCAGCGCTTTCATTTCAAATCATTCTGAAAAGCAAAGGAAGGAGAGGGGAAAGGAGAAAGAAAAAAAAAAAAACAAACATTACAGCTGTCAGGTGAAAGAGGATCCTACGGACTGCTTTGCCTTACAAGCGCATGACCAGAATAAGAACATTTTTCTTTTCTAGCTTTGCTTTTTTCTTTGACAGGAAAAAAAAAAACGATAGGACCACAAGTGGTAAAACATTAAATTAACAAGGGAGGGGGGATAAATATTTAAAAAAAAAAAAAAAAAAAAAAAAAAAAAAA
>NW_020799095.1:149745921-149764860 GCF_003259725.1 Athene cunicularia
TCCGGCGGCGGGGGGAGGCCGCGCCGCTGCTTCATCTTCTCACGCCTGGGCGATAAAAAGCCCGGACCATCCTTTCTCGGGGGTGAGGTGCCGAGGAGGGCGAAAGGAGGGAGCGTGGGTGCCCGTACTCCTGCCTTCCTGCGGGAGGGAGGCGGGGAGGGAGGCGGAGAGGCGATTAGCGAGCGCCACATTAATATGCTAATCTCCCCCTTCTGTTCAATTCACCCGGCAGCCTCCTGTTTACCAAACTGACAGCCGCTTCTGAAAGCGGCTAAGCTGCAAATCAAGCCTGACCCGGGTCGTGGCTGGAGATGTGCTTCCCCCGACCGGTTTCTGGGGCTGTTGTTCCAGTCTCCCGCCCTCGGCATCTCCCCCGGCCCCGGGCGCCCAACGCCCGCCCCGGCACCTTCCCACCGAGCAGTCACGTTTTGGCATCGCTTTTATGTATTTTGTATCGATACTTGCATAAGGCTGTACCGGGAGAAGGAAAAAAAAAAAAAAAAAAAAAAAAAAAAAAAAGAGCCGACAGCCTAAAAAGCGCACAAGAACTTCCATGAACTTCAGCAGAAATTGAGGTCTGACCCTGCATCACCCCCAGCCTGACTTCACAACTGCAAGATTACTGGTGAAATAACCCTGGTAGTGTTCTTTTGCCTTAAATAAAGATCAAATATCACAGCCCATGCCAGTAATTACTCAGTACCACACTGAGTCCTCCTCTAAACCCAGGGCTTCTTTATATACTTCTAATCAGAAGGCAAAGGTCACCACAAATGTACACGCCACGTGCTGCATGACATTTGTTTCTTCTTAACTTTGCACCACATAACATCAAAATTGCTTACAACAATTTTTTTTTCTTTTAAAAATGTGAGTATAAACATTGCAAAAAGCCTGTGTTTATAAACACACATTCAGGCAGCATATATATATACAGAAATAAATACTCATTTCTCTCCTAGAAAAAGGTTTCTCAAAAAGGATAAGAAACTGATTCAGCTAAAATATGTATTAAAATCGACAGGAACAAGACCCACACAGAGATCATTAAAGCTCTTTACATATTCCATGGTAATCTTTTCTCACTCCCAGCCCTCAGCAGTAAGGCATAAGGCTTATCCAAGACTATAACCAAAAGGGAATTAATCTAAAGCTAGCAGCCTTCAACTTAACCTATCTGCCTACTTGTATCAGCATGCACTCATCTACAGCGTGTATTTAATTACCATTTTTTTCCTATAATACTGCCATCTTCCTTTCTCAATACACTGGCTATGCAGAAAATACAGTGGTATGTGTCAAAACTCTTGATAAATACAGTTGCTGCTTTTTTAAAAGTATTGCTTTCTTCTCTGTTTAAAGGAGAAAAAAATATTCACTGGAGGGAAAAAAAAAAAAAGGAGAGGGGGAGAGAGAGATTAGGCCACAACCAGGCCCATCAGATGTTCTGCATCACTGCTCAGGCACAAAGCTCTTTCTGGGGCTGCAGAAAGCCAAAGGGAACTGAAGACATGCCTGGATGCCTTCCTCCCCCCCACCAGAAAGTTTTCAAAGCCCTTAAGTGCTACACAGACAGCTAAATACTTTCAGCAACGAGGTCGAATATATTTACCTTCAATAATAAAGCAAAACATGTCATAGCAATATTTAAAACACAAATTATTGCATTGGTGTGTCTACAGAAGATGCACAGACACAGAATCGGTGCCTTTCTGGTTCAAGCTGCAGCTCGCAGCGCAGGACAGACGCTTTTACACATCCAGCTCTGCCACAGGCTTCTGCTATGACCTTGAGCAAGTCAGTCTTGTTTCATTACAAAATGGAAAGCTGTAGTTACTTCTTTAGTTTTCCCTAAGTTGGTTTAGACTGTGATTTAGGGTGTAAAATATAAATGTAAAAAAGCCCGCGTTTCTTTCATAAAGTGTTTTGCAGAAAACTAGATAAAAAAATTAAAGAGGTAAAAATGGTAGGGCCTATATTAAGTTTTAGTCATAAAACCAAAATCCTGTAAAAATCAACTGGTAAGTGCATTACCAAGGAGAATTTTAATAAACACAATGTGTGGACTTGCATTTTTCTTTATACTTTTAACAGATGAGACTAATACAGATTATCAATCCAAGTGTCAAGAGATACTGTCTGCTCATTACAGCTATCCTTATTGATGATAGGAGTATTATAATCATTCTCCTCAAGGACATACCTTCTTCTTGTAATATTAGGCTACAAAATGAAGGTGAAAAGAAAGTACTACAAAACACGAAAATTGTTTCAATTCAGTCTTAGAAGTTATCCAGTATTTTACACTGAGAATATGTTTTTCAAAATAAGCCAAGTGCTTCCTTTATGATAAGACTTTTTTTAGAAAAATTACTTAATTTCTGTATGTTATTTTAAGAAGTAATCAGTAGACATATGCTCATTCTCTTCTTTCAAACAACACGATCAGTTTTTCTGCACAAAAAGCCAGAAGCATAAAATTTGTGTTCTGGAAAAGTCAGAACCCCCAAACTTTCACCTGGGGGTGGGGAGGGGGGCAGGGATAGAGCAGAAGATGAGGCAAAAAGTAAAAACACCAAAAACAACCAAAACCAAAATCTTGAAAAATTAAGTATTTCTCTAGTATACTTTAATAAAGAGTATTTGCAACATTTCATAAATACTGCTCATCGAGTAGGCATGTGAGTACCGTTTATGTAAAATAATCTGTTTTAAGTGATGCCAATCAGATTATAACATTTACTGAGGTAAGGAACATCTGTCAGAAATTAGGACTGTGGAACAAGAACGTTCCTTCTTGTGTAAGACGAGTATGCTGACACACACTGATAGTATCTGCACAGTACTCACTGTGTAAGCAATGATGCTAACAGCTATCAAAGAAAATTCTAAAATATATTTATTTTTTTTAAATTTAATGCATCAGTTTATACTAATAACATGTAGAAGCACTGGCTATTTTCCTAAAATACACATTCTAACCAGAAAAAAGTCAGATTACCCCAATAACAACAGACAGGCCAAGGTCCTCAGCTAAGAAAGAGTATTTTGCCTCCAAGGAAATTCAAGTCAAGACTTTTCTACTGTGACTATGACTTTGGTTGCTCAATTTCAGTCTGGTTTTAAAGACTACTTACTGAATTACAGCATCAGCTTTTTGAAAGCAAGGGGAGAAAAAAAAAATACTTTTGAGTTGTACCAAGGCATTTAGTTTTTTATTTTGCTGGCAGGGCTGATCCTGTGAAGTCGACTGCAAAAATCACAAAGCCTTGTGGAATAAAGGGTTAAACAACAGTTTTGTACAACTGAGAGGCACATAAAAGGTTGTATAATTTTTTCCACTCAAGCTTATCCAAACAAAAATAAAGATCTAAAATGCCTATCAGATGAACTGGCAAAGCTTGGCTTTCTCCAGGGTTACGTCTAGAGACTGAGCTCCTGGGGGGTGTCTCGGATATCTAATCAGCAGAGTGCTAACTACAGATTCTCGCCCCAGTGAATGGCATCGTTAGGATCTCTCTGCTACGCAACCAATTATTTTCACATCAGTTAGTATCTCTATTCATCAAATTTTGATCAAACTGGCTGGCAAATCCAAGTACTGTTGGGAAGGGGAATGAGACAGAGCCAGAGAACACTTGCCTGAGTCTCAGTGCCCTGAGAAACCAAACGAAACTCAGCATTCAGAAACTCTGTGTAGAAAGCAGACGGGTCTGTATCAAAGCAGCATTCAACAGCAGAATAAAGATTTGATTTTCAGTTCCTCTTCTGCAACATCTCAGCTACCAGATGAACGTACCAGCCATAGAGATATCCTCACAACAGAGGGAAGAGAGCAGCCAGTTTGCATGTTAAGACAGAAATGAAGAGCTGCCGCCTAGAGCATAGCAATCACATCATCATCATCAGTTTGACCCTGATCATTTGTAATCTTAGTCACTTCATGGGCTACTGTTTACCCCTCTAGTAGTTACTAGAGCAAATGCACTTATTTTAAGAAGATCTGCATATTGATCTAAGAGGTAGAAGAACATCTCTTCAATTGCATTCATTTTTGCTAATAAAAAATGAGAGCTCCCAAACCCAGTTTGCCCTCAGGAAGAGTGGAGGAATTTTTTTTTTTTTGTAAAGCCACTGAGACAATTTCAGAACAGCCTGCAAAGCTAAGAGTGCCTGATGACTGTTCTAAAAATTAAAACATGTTTATTGCTCGTGTGACAATCTTCTGCATCCTAATTCATTTGCTTTTCCATGTTTGTATCCAGAATTCTGCAAACATGCTCTCCAGACATTCAAACTGCACTATAATCTTCATTAATCTTCATTCTCTCAAGCCTGTTTCTTATGGTTGTTTTTTTTTTTTAATTACTCTAATTAGCTTGTGTGCGTGTGCATAATATTTAAGAGTGGAAAAGATGATCTGCCCTAAGCTTCCCTTTAGCCGGAGTCAAATATCTCCTTTGTTCACAGGAAGTACTGAAAAATGGTGCATTGCCATTACATCAAATCTGGCTCCTGAAGTTTACCTTACACTAAACTCAAGTCTACTAAGGCTGTCTTGGAAACCTATCTTGGGTTACCTGGTCTCTAAAATCTATCATCCTTGCCCACTAGCAACCCCTTGCCCCTTCACCCACACCTTCTCCAGCATACAGTCTTCTCCTGAACATCCTTTGCCAATGGGCACAACAGAGAAGAAGGATGACAAGCTTCATCAACTCAGAAGGATTTCTGAAGACTGACAAGCTCAGTCATCATTTTACTGTCACTAGAAATGTTCTTTCTTATTTAGCTACAAGCATTCTGACAGAAAAAAAATGAAAGACAAATAACATTTTAAGTGTCAAAATGCAAGCCTTCAACAGAAATAATTCAGCACAACAAAGAAGCAACATCATCTCCAGGAATTCACTTGATTCTCTGCAATATGGACAAACTAATTTGATGCTCTAAATTAGATTTTTCTCATGAAGGAAAAGGGTAAATATGACTTAGGAAATAAACCTTAGAGAATCACTGTTTAAAAAAGACCAAAAAAAAGCGCTAAGCTCTCTTTTGTGAGGTTCCCATCAATCAAATGAAAAAAATTTGGATTTGTGATTTTAGTCTTCATTTTGAACTTCCAGTGGTACCCGCTTTAAGACTTCTTTTGAACAAGTACAACAGAGTGAAGCTCACACTTCCTAGCTTCAACCTGAGGCAGTCGACAGCCAGGAAGAGAAGAAAATACACCACAAGATTCATACTAGAGTGCTTCGACTGACCAGAAGAAGATGCCACTGTCCCAACATAAACTCATTCTAGAACATAAACTGCTTTGGATCTCTGCTTAAGACAGTCTTCTAGCATAAATTCAACCCCATACTGAATTTATTGTTATCTTTCTCCATTCAGTGAGCTTTATTAGTGGAATACATCTGGGACGTTCCTGAAAAATGTGGAGATTTAAAGCAACACTATCACCTTCTGGGCCACAGTCACCTAATTAGACTTACTATCCTCTGAACTACATTAAAAAATAGTAGTTGATAGAATTAACTGCTTTTATTTTCAAATCTCAACCTATTGGTAGTAGTGAGGTGGGGAAGGGAAACAGAGCAGGACGCTGGGAGAGAGCTGGAGGATTGTCATTTTAAAGAATTTTCCCATACTTGCCCTTCCCAAAGGATCCTCTGATGTTGAGCAACAGAGCAGACAGCATGCAGCCTCCTAGCCCATGCTGTTAAGACAACAGATGTTAGAAGGACCACTAAGTTAATTTTATTTTTATTATTTCATAAATAAAGACTAGCCATTTTTTAAACCCATATGGGTTGTATTACTTTTCAGGCATGAAAGTTTTAGCAGATTTTCTTGTGGGTGGACTAACCCGCTCATATTCTCCCACTTCCTTCCATTTACTTTTTGAAGGCTTACTGTAGAGAAGTATAAAGTCAAAGCCATGAAAGCTGAGAATGGTTTAAAATTACTCCTTCCTTAGGGCACTGATTCCAATCTTCTGCCTCTTCATGTTCTAGGCTATTTACGAAACCAAACCAAAACAAATGCAAAAATAAAACCAAACAACAAAACTGTTGCTATCCTCAAGACATCTTTGAGAAGTTCCTTCACAATTCCAGTGCTTAAAGCAAAAAATCTGCTTCATGGAGACCTGGAAAACTAAGTGGAGAAAAAGTGAACACTATGCATCCTGCTCCTTGTTTTACTGCAAAATTAAAGTTGGGTAACTGTTCTGTGACGGGCTCACTGTGCTCATACGTTTGCACTGCTTCTCTTCAACCTTCTCAGACGGTGAAAAAGAGGAGGGATGACAGGAGGAGTGAGACAAAACTATCCAGAACGGTCACCAGAACCTTTCCTGACCTTAAAAAGCTTCCTTTATTTATGGGCAAAACCTTTATTTATGAGGTAAGCACAGCAGAAGGTATCTGAAGTGGGAGTACCCCACCCCTTCAATGATGTTTGAAGGAAACGCATTCTGCGAGGATTACATTTGTTCTGTGGAAGGGATCCAGAAGTGGATCAGTCGACCTTACAGATGCTTCTTAAAGCCCCTCTTCATTAATTCAAGGGTAAAGTAGACATAATTAGTCACATCTTCTAAGAGGGATACAGCAAAATGAAGTTCCTTATGGGTCAGCAAGTCTCTTCAGTGTCTGTTCATATCTGGGCTGCTTTTTCTCTCATCTCTCTAATAACCGGTTACACAAAAGAAAGCTGTGCAGCCACAAAGGGTCCAATTAATTTACCAGAAATGGTGTCGTCCAGACATGTCTGCCTTGTCCTGCTTCTCCTCCATATGCTAAATACAAAGTTATAACAACAGCTTACCAAAAACTGTGCACTAAAAAGATGTTTACAACTACGAGTTGTACCTGATTTATGTGTCACTGCACCTCAGAAGAAAGTATGGAATGTTCAAAGACTCACAGTGTTACACAAAACACAAATATAACATTAGCAATTCCAGCGACTTCCAAACCATTAAGTGCAACTACAAACTGAATAATCCATGAGCTCACACTACTGCAGCATTATTCCATTTATATTTAAAAACACACTGGTGGAACAATTAACGTTTTATTTCTTCTTGAAGGAGAAACATGGCATAAATCCCTTATGTTTAAATAAACACTTATAGGCTAAAACAAGTAGCTGTGTAAAGTTTCAGCGTTACATAACAAACAAATCAACAAGCCAGTGCTGACACCCTTCAAGCATAAAAACCCAGAAAATTAAAAATTAATTTTTACACATCTTTTTAAAGTTTTATAATACAAACGTTAAGGCTGTCAAGCAAAGACTAGTGTATTTAAAAATCAAGAAAATACTGTTAAATAGACACAAATCCCCCTTTCCCCTCCAGTTAGCATAATTTGGATGCAAAACTGTTGCACTAGGAGAATCTCTAGTAGAGCCCAGGTGTAACTGAGCCTCTAAAACATAAAAAATTCAATTCCCATTCACTTTAATCAATCCCTCTCCCAATTTTATATCAAGAAGGGACATTCACTTTACAAGTTTTCACCTATATCACTGCTTCACAGGAACAGCAATAAACTCTGAAGGAGCAGTTCCTCAGGCAGTCATTTTATGCTCTGTTATGGGGAATCAAAGGTCATCTTCAGCTAACACAAAACCTTTCATTCGATGCAAAATCCACCACCTTAAAGAGCCTCATTTGTTCCTCCTATTACACAAGACAGCTTGTAGTCAGCACAATTCTGTTGAACAAGTTATGTTTACCTACAAAAATGCCTGCAGAGTGCTATCAAAGTGTTCAGAAAACACAAGAACATGTTGCTTACTTTTAAAAGGCTTCTAGGAGCTCACCACCAAATAAAGCTCGTTAGTTTAGGTAACCAGCTGTGAAACTAGATGAAACAGCACTTGGTAATTCAAAGACAGCAAATATCCCCAGCCTTGCATCCTTTTATGATACATAAATTTATGAGCAGACCAATACCTCTCTTCTCTGCAGCTCCAAGTTCAACTGACCTTTAAGTGTACTAAACTTTATCTGCTGACTTGAGGACAACTTCACAAAAGGCAGTGTTCTGCTGAAGCTGAAAACACATTCAAGAATGCTGTTGTAAAAATTAAACTAGGCAAGACCAAGATGTACAAGACCAACTGATGCAGCTGAAACAGAGCTAACTTTTGGGGCACAGCCCTTCTTCAGATCTAAGGGAAAGGATATTAAGTATCTTATGTCTTCAAACACTAGACAAAACATCAAAAAAAACGCTCTTCTGATGGCAGCCTGAATGACTTACATTACCAAACATCACAGGAACAACACTGTCGGCACATAACAGCATCTGACAGATCCAAGAGCTCATCTCTTGTGTAGTACTGAGCTGTCGAGCACCACTTCCAAAAAACCTGTGCTGATCTCCATAATCCCATCTGATACATTTCAACCAAGAGACAATATTAAAGCTTTTAAGAGTACAAGAAACTGCGACAAAAATCAGTGAATACATAAACCAAGGCAGAATGTAAGCCTTGTCCTGCCACCAAGACACGGATGATAAAGTGTTGTAAACTTAAAACTGGTAATAGAGAAGTTTAAGTACCCTGAAAGCCCAGTAAGAATTTTTAAATTGCAAAAGGTGCTGTGAAACTGCCATCTTAACAAATTAAATATCTTCAGGGAATGACCCGCCTTGGGGTAGAAAGACAGCCTTCCTTTTCCCCCTCAAGTTTTGACCCATGCAGATCGTTAAAGACTGATCACTGTCCTTCAAATTTCTGCTTTAAAACTTTCTTCAATCAGTTCTATATAAAAATCTCACTAATTCACTTACTGATGTTTCCAGAACCTCAACAATCACGATTACCTTTGACATCTCACTGTATCTGGCATAAGGCCTGAAGTTTCAATTATACCTTTTACTCCTCCTCTTTGCAGGATGCAGAGTTGACCAGGGAACAGTCAGCAGCGATTTCAACGCTTATCAATATTGTCTTACTGACACTAGGTGCCTAGATGCCTAGACACAGAACCATCTTGCTGGAGCTGTTTGTAAAGTGTCTGCAGGATAGGCAGAAAAACAACCACCGCCATGTGTGCTTACACCCTGGCCCAGCCTTTATGGATTTAGTTAAAAAGAAGGTAAACCTAAATCACAACATAAAGTCTATTACTCCTGGAAACAGTTTCAGTATTTTTCTACATTAAGCCTTTCACACAGAGTCATCACACATTGCCGTGGGAAAAAAAATAAAAAAATCAAAAAATAAAAAAATCAAACCATGTGAAACCATTCCAGCAAGTAATCTGAATGGAGACTAACCAGAAACTTTAGTTTTAAAGATCTTTTTAAAGGGATAATTAGTGAATGAAGATATAATCTGGAAAACATCTTTATGCCAGAGTTAAACAATATCTTGAGAATGTCTCACAAAGTTTCACACCCATCTCAAGCATAATTCCAGCCCACCAATGGAAGAACAGGCATTTAACACCCCACTTCTGTTATTCTGACCACTTGTCAGAATAAAGTCCTAAGGAAAAATGTGTTTGCTCCAAGAAAAGACTTTGTTGTTGTTTTTTAAGCTTGAACCATCCATATGAAAACCTGAAGAACATCAGCTTTCTGCCTGACAAAGTAACTTCTGCAGCTTTTCGTATTCAAATTGATCCCCAGAGAAAAGGCCTGCAGGAAACATCACAGTTATTCATAAGCTGTTTGGATATTTTTTTAAATCTGTTCTTCACCTTCTGAAAATAAAAAAGGGAAGGGGGGTAAGAAGTCATAGGTACAATATTGTTGTGGTTTAACCCAGCCAGCAAACAAACACCACAATGCCACTCACACACCCCTTCCCCCTCAGGACTGGGGATGATAAAATGAAGCAAAAGGCTCAGGAATAGATAACAACAGGGAGGGATGACTCACCCATTATTGGGGGAAGAAAACAAACATAAATTTAATTTAGACACTAACAACACTTAACAGAGTAGGACATTTCCACATACTAAAAAAGCATTTCCACATACTAAAAACACCCTCCCCTCACCCCTCCCTTCCTCCCAAGCTGTTTTGCTCTGGATTTCTCTACCTCCTCCCCTCCTAGAGACACAGAGGACAGGGAATGGGGGCGGGCGCGGTGAGTCCTGCCACTTCTTCCTCCTCAGAGCGTGAGGAGGACTCCTCAAATTCGTCTTCTGCTCCAGTGTGGTTCCCCTCTCACGGGAGACAGTCCTCCACAAACTTTCTCCAACCTGAGTCCTTTCCATGAGCCCCAGTGTTTCTAGAGCTGCTCTGGTGTGGGTCACCCCACCGTGCTGCAATCCTCCCAGCACCGAACTACAGCGGTGTCCTGGCCTTCTTCAGACACAGTCGCCTGCTCTACTGTGGGTCCTGCAGGTGGGCATCTGCTCCACCGGTGACCTCCAGGGGCTGCAGGGGGAGCAGCCCTGCCCTCTCACCAGGGGCTGCAGAGGGGTGAACCAGTGTACCTCCCCCCGCTTCGCCTTTCTTCCACTGACCTCGGTGTTCACAGATGTCTTCCTCGCAACTCCTCCCCATAACTCCAACTCCTCCTCCCAGATTCCCCTTCTGAAATATGTTATCGCAGAGGCGCAGCCACCATCACAAACTGGCTCAGCCTTGGCCAGAGGTAGGTCTGACTTGGAGCTGGGGGGCAGCTTTGAGAAGCTTCTCACAGGGGCCACCGCTGTAGCCCCCTCCCCACTACCAAAACACCCCATCACACATGCAAATCCAATGCAAACATCTACAATTTTTCTTAGTACTTCCTTTTTCCAGTCTTCCACTGAGAAAAAAAACCCTTGCACAAATAAAAAGTTATTCACTAACTACACAAGCAGAGAAGTGGAGCTATATATTAAGTGCTGTCAAGGATGTAAAAACAAACTAAAGGAAAGCTCATATAAATCTTTATTTATGTTCATTTTAGGCATGATCTATAACAAAGTAGTTGATAAAAGTTCAGCCATGCAATGTTTTTCCTCTTGGTTCACTACAGCCCTTGATGTTCTACTTCAAACAAGCTTATGTGTATTTTGGGAGATCCTAAGCCACTCCCAACCCAGGTCTCGCAGAACAAAAAACACAATCTAACAACTAACATTTTATATAAACCAACTACACAAGACCCAGCTTGATTTTCAAAAATCTTTCTTTCAGTAACACTGTCACCCCCACCCTTCCTTTACTTCATAGTTGCTGCAATGAAAACCTTAGGTACTACCACACTACAGCAACCATCTCCACTGCACTCATCCAAGAAAGCTTCAGGTCTCATCAAAACCTACTGCTAACTGATGCCAAATTCCACTAGTAGTAACTTCTTGACAAGATGAAGGAATGGGGAAAACCTTCCTTTCCAGTAACTTTTGTGTTTTATCAGCAGGGAGAAACAAACCACCCCCTCCCCCAAAAAACGTAACATCTTGAAAAGCTTACCAAGGCTCAGTCATTGTTCAGTCATTTAGTTTGCTTCTGCAGCAGGACACAACAACATGGGATGTGAATATAACTGGATAGGAGACCAACGTGGTGTGGGGGTTTAGCAAAAATTCACACAGAAACCTGTTAAGTGTATTATGTGTCTAAACTGAAAGAACTCCAAGAGTTGAAGGGGTTACAGAAATTTGCAGAAACCGCACTTTCTGTGGAGCAATCTTACAAAAACAGACTGAATGTATCATGGGCATAATCAGGATATTGCTCACAGAACAGAGTAAAGAACACATGTTTATGTACCATAATTATTCATTTCTTCAGTTTTCTAATTCCATGTTTTCCTTAAGTAACTCAGCACCAGAACAAGATACTTTTAGTGACTGCCACTGAAGGTTGTGTGTTGCAAAGAAGCAACAGAATCTCTCATTCACAATATTCACACAATCTACCTGGACTTGCGCAAAGCATTTGATACTATGAAATCCTTGTCTCTAAATTGCAGACATGGATTCAATGGATGGACCACTCAGTGGATAAGGAATTGGCTGGATGGTTGCACTCAAAGCGCTGCGGTCAACAGCTCCATGTCCAAGTAGAGAGCAGTGACCAGTAGTGTCCTCAGGAGTCAGTGTTGGGACCAGTGCTGTTTAACATCTTTGTTGGTGACATGGACAGTGGGATCGATGCACCCTCAGCCAGTTTGCAGATGACACCAAGCTGTGTGGTGCAGTTGACATGCTTGAGGGAAGGGATGTGCCATCCAGAGGGACCTGGACAGGCTGGAGAGGTAGGACATGCAAATCTCATGGAGTTCAACAAGGGCAAGGGCAAGGTCCTGCACAAGGGGCAGAGTAATCCCAAGCACAAATACAAGCTGGACAATGACTGGATTGAGAGCAGCCCTGAGGAGAAGGACTTGAGAGTAGTAGTGAACAGAAAACTGACTATATGCCAGCAACATGTCCTCACAGCCCAGAAAGCCAAGTGCATTCTGGGCTGCATCAAGAGAATTGTGGCCAAGATTGTCCCCCTCTACTCTGCTCTCATGAGACCTCCCCCTGTAGTGCTGTGTCCAGCTCTGGGGGCACCAACATCAGAAGGACATGGACCTGCTCAAGCATGTCCAGAGGAAGCCATGAACATGATCAGGGGGCTGGAGCAGCTCCCCTGTGAGGACAGGCTGAGAGAGTTGGGGGTGTGAACCCTGGAGAAGAGAAGGCTCCAGGGAGACCTTAGAGTGACCCAGTACTTAAAATGGCTACAGGAAAATGGGGAGGGACTCTTCATCAGGGAGTGCAGTGATAGGAGGAGGGGTAACAGTTTTAAACTGAAAGAGGGAAGATTTAGATTAGACATAAAGAAGAAATTCTTTACTGTGAGGGTGGTGAGGCCCTGGCACAGGTTGCCCAGAGAAGCTGTGGCTGCCCCCTCCCTGTAAGGGTTCAAGGCCAGGTTGGACGGGGCTTTGGGCAACCTGGGCTAGTGGAAGGTGGCCCTGCCCATGGCAGGGGGGTTCAAACTTGGTGATCTTTAAGGTTCCTTCCAACCCAAACCATTCTATGATATCCTAATGCCCTGATTATACCTCATGGTCCTCCATTTATGAGGCTGGCTCTGCCCTTAGGTTGTTGGGGTTTTTTTTCACTCCTGGAAGAGAAGATAGATGAATTCTCCAGCTTTCTTAGCAGATATCCACCCTCTGACTTGACTATACAGAAACTTTTATAAACTAAAAAAAACCTATACTACAAAAAAACCCAAACCAACCAACCAAAAAACCCAAAACCAACAAAAAAAACAACAAAAACCCCCATAATACCAAACACACACACCCCCATAAGTTCCTAACCCCTTGCCACATACCCTTAAAAAGTTCTTCTAAAATTTGCAGCCATACAGTGTCCCGTGGTACAGAGCAGAGGCTCACTGTATAAAGCAAGTACTGCCAGTCCTGAAATGTAAAAGCAACACTCTCCAGCTGATGCTCGACTACAGCACTGGAAATTAGTTCACTATTTTCATACAGTAAGTACAAAACAGACAAGTTTATGCATATTCTGCTGCTATCAGGATGTCTCTATCTACTGAGCAGGAATGGGGACACTCTGGCCTTTACAAATGCACCCACTGAAATGAGTGCACCAGCTCCACCTGCAAGCGAGCAGCAACCTCCACTTGTGAGAAGGGCAACAGCAGCTATTATACAGCTACTGCCAGAGGCCAAGAATTAGTTTCTCCTGTAGAAACATGAGAAATGCCACATTTCTATAACATTGGCAGAGTCCAGATAAAATTCTACTTTAGATCTAGATGGAGTGCATTCCTTGGATGACCCTTATCAATGTCCTTTCAGCTTTTTCTGCACTACCACTGCCAGACAGTTTGCCAGCAAGAGCATACATGTGGATGTACAGTATGGAATGAACTTTCTTTTTTCACTTTCGGACTGCCTCAGCTGACTTTGAACTGTCAGTTCCTAGACACCCATTTTGTTTCAACAGAATGAAAGAGAATATTTAATGGCACAGAACCCACAAATAACCATTTTCAGCCTGCATTCCTTTAACTCCAAAACAGGTAAACATCTTCTCATAACAAATAAGCATCCTGTTCTAAGCAAAACATTACCTCAAATTACTTATTTTTCACAGCATGTAGTACAGAGTTCTAAGTCCTGCTGCAATTCCTCTGATACTACTACTGACAAAAAAACATAAAATTCAGTATCTTGTGTCCTAGGTGGTCCCACTCCTAAAATAAATACCCAAAGAATTTTCAGGGTGTTGTTCTTTTATGCTTTGCCTAAAAGCTCTGACAAAACCTTGCCTTTTTTTTTGAAGAATGCCAACTCTCAGTATGTTTAAAATAAAGTGTTGGGACAATCCTCCTTTCCTGCACCCCTAATTATGCAAGATATAAATTACCCACCTCTCAAATGGAAGACTAACAAACCCCTTCCTGGAAAACCTGGCTGAGGAGTGTCAACAGGTGCCCGTGTAATACTGAAGTTCAAGTTTCCTGTCCATCATTCCTCAGTGAGAGAATATATACCGTCTTAGTATTTCTAAAACAAACCTTCCAAACTAGAAATAAAATTAAGTATGCTATCTAAAAGAATGTAGAAAATGTGCAAATGCCTTAATTCAGAGCTGGACTGCATAACTGGAATCAGGATATTTCAAGTTATCCAGAGTGGAACAGCACTGTTTCTCACCCACACATTTTTCTGTCACTTGCAAACAGAAGTTAAACAGTTTTCCCTTGGAAAAATATCCTTATCCCTCCAAACTGCAAAATTCCTATTCTAAAGACATAATTTATAATATTAATTTCTAAGGAAGCAGATCAAAATTTCCAATTTCTCCTGAAATAGCAATGAATTGGAACAATTTATATATGATGCACCCTCGACTACTAGAATTCTTCCACTTCAAGATGACTGCATAGGAATAAGCCAGAACAATCCTCAGAGCACTGTGTATGTCCCCAAAATGTTGGGAGCCACAACTACAGACAGGATACGATAGAGGAATGTGCTGGTCTGCTGCTTGTTTGTTTGTTTTAAACTCTCAGGCTATTAAACCCAGCTTGTTAACATTTAGAGGAACATAGGGCATAGGACTCTAAAGACTTCCCATGTCATCAACTCCTATTCCCTACTTCCTCATGCAACCACGTAATAGCCCCATTAAGTGATAAATATGTCAAATTTCACCTTCTTTGAGCATCAAAACACAAGGGCATATAGTGACAAAGGGTAACAGTTTTAAACTGAAAGAGGGCAGATCTAGATTAGATATAAAGAAGAAATTCTTTACTGTGAGGGTGGGGAGGCCCTGGCACAGTTTCCCAGAGAAGCTGTGGCTGCCCCCTCCCTGGAAGGGTTCAAGGCCAGGTTGGACGGGGCTTTGGGCAACCTGGGCTAGTGGAAGGTGGCCCTGCCCAGGGCAGGGGGGCTGAAACTAGATGATTTTTTAGCTCCCTTCCAACCCAAACCATTCTATGATTCTGGGTGCCACATCACTCCCAATGCTCCTGATTTATGTGCCAATTTCTTTTTTTTTTAATCCTACTCTCAATACTCTATATTGAAACTTCTTTCCTTCTTACCCCATATCCTCCTTTTTCCTCCATACATACTTCCAGAAAACAATGGCCTGCAGTCAGGGCAAGTTTCTTAACTATAAACTATTTTACGGATTGTCATGGTAAACGGGAGAGGCTTCTGACAGTTGGAAGCCACCACTCCTGTCTTCAAGGAGGGCAAGGAGGGAGGGTCTGGATAACTACCACCTGGTTAGCCTTCGCTCCATTCCTGACAAGGTGGTGGAGCAAATAACCCTGGGAAACATTTCTAAAAATATGAGGACAAGGTTATTGGAAGTAGTTTGCGTGGATGTATGAAGGGGAAATCATGCCTGACCATCCTGGTAGATTTCTATGATGAAAGTACTAGCTGGATAAGAGGAAGTTGTTTCTCTTTACTTCAGCAAGGATATAAAACACTGTCTCCCATGAAAACATCCTATAAACAAACTGATGAAGTATGGACTAAATAAATGGACGGTGAGATGACATGGAAACTGTCTGGACTGTCAGGCTCAAAGGGTTGCGATCAGCAGTGTGAAGTCCAGGTGAAGGCCAGCCACTACAAATAAAAGATCAGTAAGAACACAAATTTCTAAAGGAAAAAAGAAGAAATTCTACGTTATCTAAATTTTAGTCTTGTTTAACATGTTTCATCATGTCTGCACTACTACATAGGTCAGGTTCACTGATTAAAATGTTAACCTTTTCCATAACAATCCATGCTGTTGCTACTGATCTATGTGGACATTAGCTATAAAAGACGGATGAGAGTGCAGGGAAGAAAGCAGTGCCAAAAGCACAGCAAAAATAAGCATAGAAAGTTTCACCAGAAAGGCTTGCAAATAGACTTAATGTCAAGATCTTAGTTGTCATCTCCTCACCTCCCCAAAGTGTTCAATGCAAAAAAACAGATACCTAACAGCAACAGCTTAGAAAGGAAACATATATTGCTTTTCCAAGTATCAGAGGTATATAACAATGGGAAAATGTACATTATGTACATTATGAGCTTATGAGGATTAGATTATTAAAACTACTCAACAAAATTTTTAAATAGTAAGATTTAACATACAAATAGCAAGGGAAGCTTCCTGAAAGTGACATTTAAATTCTGTTGGCAATAATCTCATCCAGTAGTAATAAAAATTTTGTGATTTTGGTATTTAGAAACCTAGAAATAGCACTTACCTCGCTGGTAGTGAAAAGAACTTAAAGGCATATTTGCATCAAAAGAAGAAAAGCCTTCTCACATCTTCTGAAGCCTAAGGGGCATGCAGGTAACTATTTTAACCTGATAGCACTAACATTTCAGTTCCATACACTTTCATTTGTAAAACTACCTCATAATTTAAGTGCAAATAAAAAAATTACAACCAAAACCATCACAAATACAAGAAAATTAAATTTACTGTTGTCTAAAATCAGAATTCTTAATAAAATTTGCACATTCCTAGAAACAAAAAATTCCCGATTTTCAAAGGGATTACTGAAAACATTATTTTTAGTGAAAAGGACAGTGCAGGTTTCCTTCTGTAATCCCTTAAGCACTTTATCAGGCATTCTGACATGAGAGGAACTGTTTACAGTCTTGGTGAAGCTTGTATTTCGTTGTTAATTGAAGTGACAAATCAAAAAAACACTATTTTGTGGAGTTTTTTACTTTTGACTACACAGTTGATTACTTTTTTTATCCCTTTAAGCAGGGACATCAACACTTCTCTGCTCATGGTATTGAGTTTGTTCTCAGCTGCATGAATAATCGCTGCATAATTTATTACCCCCTGCAATACATGTGAGCATTTATTTTAAGAATTCTGCATATTCTTAATTCTGTCAGTTCTTGCTACTGCAACTTCATCTGGCAATTTCTCAACTGATTTTTAAACTTTCCATCTTTAAACATCATAGAAAGTATCCATGCCATTGTTTGGTGGTGGTGGTGGTTTTAATTCTAGTCTGAAAAACTACGCTGCATTTCAAGTTGCTATATTTAAGTTCACCACAGAGGCAGGTGTAGATTTAGGATAAGGAAGATCTGATTACACAGCACAGCATTAAACACCCCACCTCATATCCGGTGGGTAAGAGAAAAAAACAGCAACAGGTTGTTTTGAGGCAGTGTGCTTCTGTGAGATGTGCCAGGAGATGAATCTGGTTTAATTAAATGGATCACCAGCAGGCTGAGAGACACAAGGCTGTACACACTAACAAAAGACTGAATGAGGACATGTTTTTAATTCAGTAAGAACAACTTGTTTAGGTTGAACTAAATTGTGTAACAACTTTTTTGGGGGGGGTTGTTCCTAAATGAGCACTTGGAACTTAAACCAGTTCAAAAATCATTTAATATTTCAAGGTAACAATGACAGTGTGCGGATGGTGCTTACCTAAATTGTACCCTATACATCAAAAAAACGCACACAAAACCATCAGACAGACTTCAAATATACTGCATATCTGAAAATAGGCTACACAAAGGATGCTCCCTTCCTATTAATTTTTCAATACCTTATGTTAGAAGACAGGAAGATTTTACCTGACTCACCAGATGTGCTTTGAAGGAGAGAGTCATCAAGAACAAACGTCTGTACCTAAGATTCCATTCTGGGAGAATGTTTTGTTCCATTTTTAACCAAAAAACCAGTATATGCTCATTTCTCATATTTGTCTTTATACTCCTCTACCTACCTGGTAAAGTTCTTTGGTATAGCTTTTTACTTCCTTACTATTTATTGATTCTGGTAATGAACACTTATTTGCACCACAGGATCAAGAAGAAAGGACCTAGTCTAAAGAAAAGTCACCTACATCACAGAGATGCTATACCTGTTTTAAATTCAGAGAGCAATGAAATCCAGCAGGGATTGTTTTTAATCCCCAAAGTGCCAACAAAGTTTAACTGCATTTACCAAAGGAAACTAGTCTTTCATTTTTCCAGGCATACTGTGAACACACTCTTGTACCAAGATAACTTCCGAGATATACAGCAGTGCTGTGTTCTCTATCCAGCTTTGAAATTATATTTTAGCAAGTTGCTCTCCAAGCCCCTACTGGTTCACATTCCAAAAATGCTCTGGGCTGATATCCATAGCCTCAATTACAAGGTAGCATAAAAAACGAAGTTACCCATAGACTTCAAAGCAGTGATACAGATTAATGTACGTAACTCTTCTGAGTAACGATTTAGCTAACAACTAATCAACTAATGCATTCAACAGCACACAAACAATCTCTCTTTACAGGATTTTGCAATGAAATGAGAGCAAAAAGGAAGTGTTCTGGATGACCTTCGTAACCACTGACTATACTAATTTACATGTAATAACAACCTCAAACAAGACACTCCAATAAAGACCATTTTAAGTAGTCTCCTCCCTATTGCAAAGTCTTCAAACATTGCAAAAGCCGCCCC
>NW_020799095.1:149764910-149809939 GCF_003259725.1 Athene cunicularia
CGTCCCACATTATAAAGCTAATTTAGACTACTAAAACCAGGGGCAAAAGTGAGAACATTTCTAGTGACATCTATTGTCCATTACTAAAAGTGGTACCCAGAAAAAAAGATAAAAGTTCTTCAAAACTTGAAATAAAATACCATTATTTATTGCAAAAAACAGTCCTGATGATTAAAATTTCCCATCTGAATGTAAAACCTCATCTTTATTCAAACGCATTATATCTTTTATCCTGGCTATTTGTCCAATTTGACAAATTTCTTTTGAATTTTAATCCCACCATGCAATGTGCTCAGAACTCTTCTTGTATTGGTGTTACTCGCAGATTAAATAGGCACATAAAGTCTGTCATCACAGTCATTAATGACAACACTGTAATACCACAGGACAAGTTAAGACCTCAGTGGGACTGCATTTGACACATCTTTCTCTTCTGACAGTATTTTAGCTTTTTTAAAACAGGTTTCTTTAGTTCATTTATCAGTGAATACTGACAAGTCCCTGCCATAGGTAAGCCATGGTGTGCAGCTTGTCAACCCTTTATAACGACCTCTTACCATACCACGGAAAAAGGTTACAGCTTCATAATCCTGGGCAAATTTTTGCCTTCTATCAGTACTTCAGTGACTCAGCTAAAAAAGTAGAAGTAGGACACTCCCACACACATATCCAAATTGAAAAGAATAATCTCATTATGACTCAGATTCACAGTACCAAACTCTACAAGTCCCAAATGGAAACTCGGAAGAAGTTTCATCACACATCCTTGTTTTAGAAGCTGCAATAAAACCCCACAGCCCTTACCTTCCCGTCAGCCTGACCTAAACACCAGGCATTTATTTTTCCACTATTTTCCACAAGTACTTGCCTTCCTGACAACTGCTCTCAGCAGTCAAAATTATTTTAAATGTCCTCCTTAAAGAAAACGTCCTCCACATTTAGAGTTCTCTTCACTGCTTCAACCAAATGTTTGGGGTTTTTTTTCCAGAACTAAAGTTCTTGTGGAAAGACTACAACATATTGGCTTTTAATTGAAATTGCCACTTGATTCAAACTGGAAAGAGCAACTACCCCTGGAGCAGATTCATTCTGACTAAGTACCATTATACTCTAGATATTTGCTTGTAAAAAAATATTTTGTGGACAGATAAGAAGCACAAGTCAGTAAGAAGAAATAAAAGAACAGATACATAAGCAAAGTCACCAATGCAGAGTAAGGACAAAAGGCATCAAGCCTGATAACGAACATCCAATCCCTTGCTAGGCATCAAGCCTGATAACGAACATCCAATCCCTTGCTCAACCAGGAGTAAAAGTGCACTACAATTATGGCTCTAGAATTCACATCACAAACAGTGAATAAATGGACAAAAATGCTAGGGAACAGAAGACATCCTCATTCTGAGCTCTACATCACAACTTGAGCCCACACAGCACAAGTGAATTTAGAAAGCTTAATACTTGATTAAAGACCAAATGTATCAAGCAATAAACAAAAAGTGCTATTTTTAAAAACCAGGTCGGTGGAGTTGGGTTTTTTTGGTGTTTTTTGTTGTCGTTGTTTTGGTTGGGTTTTTTTCATTTTTAAACACCACTGATAGGAGACACAGGGTCCAACAGAGCAGCAGGGTATTTCCAGCTCCAGCACAAGTCTGTCACCTTCCCCACTACCACCTGGGGCAATTCCTTCCACCCATAAACCACCCGTCCACGTTTCCCTGCACACTGTCCCTCTGATTCATCACTAATACTATTTGTGGCTGCTCCTAATCTGTTATTCTGACAGCTGTATCACACGCTGTGCTGAGTCGTTTTAAGCATTAGCTATATCACACACGTATTTAACAACTGTATATAAATATATCTGTTGCCTCCTCTCCTTGTCAAAATACACTATTTAAATGTAAAAAAATCTGTACCTCAACAGGTTTTGTTTTGACCTCAGATCCCCACATGACTAACTACCATGACAGTACCAATAAGAACCGATATTCTGATTACATAAAAGCATGACTATATTTCAAGCAAGCCGCTTGCTGTCACATCAAGACAGAAATGAAAGAAGACAACTTACCTGCTGGCAAGGGAAGTCTTGAAATATCTGTAACAATAAAGAAGTACATTTAGAAACAGAAGGAAAAATAGCTGTAAAATTGCATTGGCCTAATCAGTTTTCTGCAAGGCTGTACTTTTTTAATAAAGCACATTATCTGAAGCAATTTGCTAGCTGCTAGGCATGCCACATGCAAATCAAAAGCATTTTCCTTGTCTCACCCTGTTCATTAACAAGATTACATTTTGCCCACCTAACTGAAGGACAAAGATTATATTGCTAAGCAATAAGCATAATTACTACAGCAGAATACAGGTCACTACACACAAATTAAGTGTTACATATGGATTTCACCATTATCACCTACATAATTTCAGAGCTGAAAAGTGTCAGGATTAGTCTTTGCATACGAAGAGGACATCATCATATGTTTTCTTTATTCTTAAACCTTTAGAGAAAAGGTAGCCAAGCTTACAAATGGGTAAGTATGGAACACAAGGAAAAATAATTTTAAAAAAGGAGACTGATTTTTGTCACTGAGGCAAACAAGACACAGTTGCTGAACATTTTTATAGTACATGCCCGGGTTGTCTAGAGCTACAATCAACTTTACAAGAACCACTGTCTCAGAGTCTAAATAGATCATATTAAAAATTATACCCTAAAGAGAGATGGGTATAAATGTAGATACATTAAATTTTCCTGAATAGGTACTTATATAAACTATAACCCATTATATTCCTTCCGCTTGCTTTTCATACATCGACTTGTCATCTCAGCACACACAATCGTAACTGAGACTTGAGGTGCCAATCAGAGTTCAGAACAGAAACTAGAACCCACAAAGAAGGAGAAAGCAAGAATTACTCAAAGCCTGTACAGATGAGGACTGGGGATACACATCAAACGGTTAACAAAAAAATACAAGTATGGTGGGACAAGAGAGAGGAACTAATAAAACAAATGAGTAAAACTGAACCTAAGGAAAAGGTCTGCACAGTTATATAGTTAAAAGAAGACAGCAATGTTGAGTAATAAAATTGTTGTATTGAGTAGAAAATCCACGTGGAATCTGAACTTTAACCATAGGTACGGTAACTGGAACAGACTCAGAGATTATCAGGGCAGATGGTCACTGCTTTGCTGTTAGAAGAAATAACAAGGCTTAATAAATTTATTAGCCCTGCTGTCACCAACATTCTTAACACGATGCTTGCTGTCATTTACAATCCTTATTTGTGGCTGGAAAACATGATAAAACTTGAATACCAAAGAGAATTACACCTGAAATTTAAAGGCAGCCTACTAATAATTTCATAAATGAACTATAGTATTCTGACAAGACAATGAAATGGCAACACACAAAGTTGAAACACACTTAAAAGATGAAATTAAAACAGCAGTAAGATACCACACAAAACAGAGAAAATATTGCATGCTTTATCCTGGTAGAGCATATAAAGTTTAAAAAGATAAGAAGGTACATTTAAAAGAGGCTCATCATGCTTTCTGCTTATGAATAAAACCATCTCAGGTAGTAAGATGCTCCAGGGGAAGTTCAGATTGCATATTAGCAAAAATTTCTTCACCACAAGGATTCTCAAGCCCTGGAACAGGCTGTCCAGGGAAGCGGTTGAGTCACTATCCCTGGAAGTATTTAAGACGTGTAGATGTGGCGCAAGGTACGTGGTTTAGTGGTGGACATGGCAGTGTGAGGTTTACGGTTGGACTCAATTTTAAAAGTCTTTTCCAACCTAAATGATTCCATGATTCTGTGAAGAAATGCCTTGAGATAGGAGAAACCCAGACAGAAAGAAGATGAATAAACTGGAGGAACAAAGCACCTTAAGTCACCTCCTGCAACAGCTCCTGCACAGAATCCAAATCAGCACATATGGAATGGAGCTTTCTTCCAGCAGAAAAATATTTTGTAGTGACAATTTAGAAAATTAACTGAAGAGAGAGTCTGCATCTTTTTGTCTGTTTATATAGGTTTAATAATTTCCGTGCAGTTTTTTATAAAGTCACAAAAAATTCCTGCTTGGCACTAGTGTATACAACTGTGTAACAACTATAGTTACCTGAGTAAAACAACTAAAATTGCACAGTAGAAAATACCATATTTTATTTTAATTTTTCTACAGTGATAGAAACTAATTATAATGGCATTTAGAGATTAAAGAACATTGAAAAATTTAAGTTACTACAAAAAATTACAAGCTGCATTAAAATTTTCTTCTAATTCTTGATGTACTGGAAATGTGTTATCACAGCATTTATTACTCTTGAAGCAGGCTATTTGCTTAAGTGTGCCTACACAACAGATTTCAAGACAGTAATGGTAAACATAACCACCAGAAAAATACATTATCATATACACATAGATAGGCAGAAAACATTAATTTACATTCCAGGAACTTAGCCATACAATTTCAAACACCTCCAGGGAAAGCTCTGCAGCTAAGATATGCACATATTTTTAACTTGAAAAGACAGACCTGACCATATTCTAGTGTTTGTCCCTTACACCTGAGCTGCTGCTTCCACTGTGATCTCTCCCCACACAGGCACCAGCATTCACACAGATCCCATTACTGCACTGGGACCTACCCCAACGGGGGACCTACAAGATAAGCACCGTTACAAATATAAAGTCAAACACTGTAATGATTTCTTACTTCCATGTTCCACTGCAAATTAGTGCCATAAGTGCATTAACTGAAGAGATGCTACACCTCTGGGACAAGTATTACCGAACAGCTCCCTGCAAGTACACGTTCTTCTAATACAATTTAGTGTAAGAGAGACTGTTTTCTACGATTAATTGACACACACTAGATTTAAAAACAAGTAGGGCAAAAGAAATTGAAGCCTGAAGGTCAGATCAGTCTACTCAAAATTGCATAGCAAGTTACTTGTACCATATTTTTCAAAGATTTCCATTAAGCACAAGATTCTTTATAGGCTAATGCATCTTAATTCTAGAAAACACCAGCCACTACAGAAATATCAACTCGTAATAGCAGAAAGGCAGCAAACACTGTCACGATTCCAAAGATAAAAGTACCATCCCACTTCTGTGTGTGTGTGTGTGTGTTTGTGTACCCAGGCACCACAACAGTAAGTGAAATGTTCATTAGCTTCATGTTTCTATTAGCTGCAGAGTCACATTAGGAACTTCAATGGTATTTCCTACCCTTGGGTTTACCCTGTCTCCCCAGCTCACATTTTTTCTGGCTTGAAACTTCTTAGCTTTATTCTCCAAATACCATTTTTCATTTACCATTGAACACTGAAAAAAGACTAGTGAATTCTGGCAACATTTTAAAAACTTCATTCAATGAGAAGTAAACTGAGACTACGCATTTAGATAAATATGCATTTCAGATCATGGTTACTAACTTGCCTTCTTTGCTGCACAAAGCCTTTCCCTTTCTGAAGCACATTCAACCTCTATATAGGAGAAAGTCATTCAATGCTGAGATTTTAAGAGAAAAAAACCAAAAGGCTCCTCATCTGGTTTGTGACTATGAGGAGAGACTAACTGAGGGAGCTGTCCTGTTGGTAGATTCCCTCACGTGATGGAGGTCTGGACCAACTTTCTTCCTGCAGCCCATTTCCTGAATGCATGTGAATGTTGTCACACAAACCACACTTACAGCTGTACAACATGAACCAACCTTACGACTCCTATCTGCTCCAAAGTAGTTCTTCAGGGTGGAATTAACAATTATATTTCTTGCGCTTCTACTCCTACTGGTACTTTCAAGGGATCAGTCACGTTCTGCGTTTATATTCTTACGTGTCTCACCGTGCCACTAGGTAGGGAGCAAACTGTCAGTTTGAATAGGCAGAAAGAAAAATAATTTTAGGATCCTATTCTTTAAAAACTTTTACATAGTTTGTGAAGTTTAATCAGTTCTCAAGGAAAACTGGTTTTATCTCAAATAGATATTGGGAGGATGGAGCAGATGGCTTCAAGAGGTCCTTTCCAACCAAAGTTTCTGTAACACCATATACAGATGACAAGAGCAGAACAGGAAAGATTCTGTAACAACGTTAGAGGTGCTACAAAATAAGTAAGTTCCTTAGCCAACAAAAACTTGCCAAGTAAACCGCTTATCTACATGAATTCACTGAGGAACAAAACAGAGACTATGTTTTAAAGAAAAAATACTACTTTTATTTCTATACCCACTGAGATGGTTTGGGGTAGTATAGTCCTCAAACAGGCTTTGTGGATCCCATCACAAATAGTTTTTTTCTATGATTTATGGATGCCCCAAGTACCAGATAACTCTAACACTGTATTTTGTGAAACTATGCATTTTGCATTGCAGATTTTCCTGAAATGTCTTCTTGAAAATGGAGCCACAACTTTAAATTTTCTTTCCAAGAGTAACATCTAATCATCAAAAACAGGAATATTTTATGAGCTTCATGTTCCTACCTCAAGATAAAATAAGAATATGGCTCCATGGACAACTATGGAGGCTCAGACTCTCACCCCATCTGCAGCACTGATCTCTTTCCAGAGCTGTGGTAAGCAGGAGACCACAAGAAACTTAATCCTGTTCTCCTGTAGCAGGAACTGACTGACTCCAACCTAACAGTATTGCCTTGAAATGAATTCAGATATTCAGTTCATGAACCAATCTCTCATTCCAGCGAAGAGTAAAGGCTTGCAGCACACGAGGAACCACAGACCACAGTCTCCAGGAAGCCAAGCAGCACATGTCATTCGACAACAATCCTTCCAACTGAACTAGGAATATCACAGATGCAACATAAGATGCAATTTTCCTATTTATCTACTGGTACCAAAATCATTTTGGAATACATGCACATATTTAGCTTCTAGTCTTTGCGTGACTGATGCTGAAAGATTTTGTCTTAGAGGCTGGATTCAACAGCCTTGAAGTCTCCCTTCCTATTACTCTCTGGCATGCTGAAGGCAGCTAAATGTTCCTCTAATCTTTAGTGAAGTTGAGAACTCACTGCCTATGTCAAATTATTTTGCTTTTTTTTAGGAGTAAATAAATAAGCAGAAAAAATAAGTCACCTTTTAAAAAAACTGCTTTGTAAAATTCTGTTTATTGAGAAACTCAAGGATTTATTCATGATCATCCGACCTATTGAGCAAAGACCTTGGAGATACGATGAATTCATTCTGACAGCACACCCACTAAGGAAAAGCTGTTAAAACGTTTTACAATATGATTAAAAGATTGCATAAACCACCGATTAGATTGTTCCATGTATCTATTTTTTTCCTTCATCATTAAAAGTGCATCCCTTGTTTCTAACCTAAATCTAACCTACTTCTAATTTAGCAATCTGCAGAGCTGAATGTTAATAGCCCTTTATTATATCATTTCCCATTAAGGCAATTTTAGGGCAATTTTAAAGAGCAACTCAGTAAAATCTTTCCTTATATTAGCTATGTAGAATGAGAGGCAGAAATGGCTCACTATAAAGGCCCATTTTTCTAAACCTTTGATCCTCTTTACAAGTCATTAAATGCTCAAACTATTTTTGCTTTTAGTAGCTTCCTCAATTTACAAACACCAATACCTGACACAGTATTCATACGCCAATCATAACAGCACTAAAAATACCATTTGCTTACTTAGATGGAGGGTTTTTTTCCCTATTGACATATTTATTGCATTTGCCTTAGGCACAGCAGCAGCCAAATATCCAGCATTAACTGCAAATTTTTATCCGTTACCATGGGGAGAGATGAAGTGAGACAATTACAGGACAGACACCTCCATCCACAGAACTTGCCAGCATTTTTTTGTGCTTTGGCCAGATCAGAAGAAATTCATTGCAGAAAATTACACATCTTTTGTTTACAACCCTACTTCATAGGAGATCCATGTTGCACTGCAGTCCTTTATTATCTTTGTTTAAATCTTTGCTTCAAGTTCCTTCCAGTACTTGAAGGGGGACTGCAAGAAAGATGGGGAGGGACTGTTCATCATGGACTGTAGTGATACAACAAGGGGTAATGACTTTAAAATGAAAGAGGGCAGATTTAGATTAGCTATAAGGAAGAAATTCTTTACCGTGAGGGTGGTGAGGCCCTGGCACAGGTTGCCCAGAGAAGCTGTGGCTGCCCCCTCCCTGGAAGGGTTCAAGGCCAGGTTGGACGGGGCTTTGGGCAACCTGGGCTAGTGGAAGGTGGCCCTGCCCATGGCAGGGGGTTGGAACCAGATGAGCTTTAAGGTCCCTTCCAACCCAAACCATTCTATAATTCTGTAACTGTGAATATCAGCAGTAATGATTTAATGCTTGCTCTTGTATCTGTTGAAAAGGTTAACTAGCAAGCAGCCAGAAAGAACTGCCACGAGATCCTCCTTGGGAAACATAGCCTATGTTACATTTTTGAGTAGTTCTGTTTAAGCAGTTATTAGTTTTAATGGAAGCTGCTGCCTCTGAAACACAAAATCAACACAAAATTAAGGCAAGTTAAAATAAGAGGACCAAGTGAAGTACTGCACAGAACATTAACATTTTTTTCAGACTATGTGTTTGGCTGACAGAATAGGTACTAGGCACATTTACAATGTGATCACCACCATATCTGACACACCTCAAATAGATTTAAACACATGAGTATAATGTTATTACAGCAGTACAAGTGTCAGGTAACTTGTCTTGTACCTCAGGAACATGTTCAGTTTATATTTGCTTCCATAACTGACAACAAATTGACGTATCAGTAGCTAATTAACTGCTGCATTATTCTCACCCAACCTTCTGTTTATACCTGCTTTCTGTTTCCCACCCACCATCACTTAAAAACAAAAGTAATATTCAGTCTCCTGAGGATACAGAATCGACACCAAAAAAAATTTCAACCGTTTCCAATCACAGTTTCTCCTCTCCTCTCTCACAAGCTCCTAAATAATTCTGCTTATGGTTCACAAATACTAGGTTTTGAAACTGAGAATAATCCAAATTCTGATTAAGATGCTGCGAGTAATCCACATGCGTTTTCATTAATCTCAGCTGAACTCTGCCCTCAACTAAATGGGCAGCCACCTGGAAACTTTAAATTCCTTTACATCACATCACTGAGCATGGCCAGTGTGGCAGGGGCACTGTCCCCACCACCCCTGACAACACTAGAAACATCTTGACCATTGGAAGGAAAGAGTTTAAACTAGAAGCCGTGGTTTGGGGGTTGAGAGAAGCTTCTAGACTGCTGACCACATATAACCACAGATCAGATTTAACTAGAGTATAAATGGAGGCCCACCGGAGGGCAAGTGGAGTCAGTTCTCCTAGGAGCAGGGTCTGTGGTCAGGGACTCTCCTCTTTGGTTGGGATGCTGCCCAAGGTAACTCCTCAAGACCAAGAGCCCTCATCTTTTAGATGAGTGACTGTGAGCTTTGAGTCATCACACCAAACTTATGATCTTAAGTCAGTTGTGTAGTAAT
Organism: Athene cunicularia; assembly: GCF_003259725.1. Lineage (NCBI taxonomy): Eukaryota > Metazoa > Chordata > Aves > Strigiformes > Strigidae > Athene > Athene cunicularia. The sequence continues at coordinate 149,774,412 of NW_020799095.1, forward strand.
TAATTCCATTTGGCATCTTGAACCTGTGGTTTATTAATCACAGAAACATATAGGTTGGAAAAGACTTTGAAGCTCCTCCAGTCCAGCCATGAACCTCACACTGACTGTTCCCAACTCCACCAGATCCCTCAGCGCTGGCTCAGCCCGACTCTTCAACCCCTCCAGGGATGGGGACTCCCCCCCTGCCCTGGGCAGCCCATTCCAACGCCCAACAGCCCTTTCTGCAAAGAAATCCTTCCTCAGAGCCAGCCTGACCCTGCCCTGGGCAGCTTGAGGCCATTCCCTCTGGGCCTGGCGCTGGCTCCTTGGCTCCAGAGACTCATCCCCAGCTCTCTGCACCCTCCTGGCAGGGAGCTGTAGAGGGCGATGAGGTCTCCCCTCAGCCTCCTCTTCTCCAGACTAAACCCCCCCAGTTCCCTCAGCCGCAGACCCTGCCCCAGCTCCGTTGCCCTTCTCTGGCCACGCTCGAATCATTCAATGGCCTTTTTGGGGTGAGGGGCCCAAAACTGAATCCAGGAATCGAGGGGCGGCCTCACCAGTGCTGAGCACAGGGGTAAGATCCTTTCCCTGTCCCTGCTGGCCACGCCAGTGCTGACACCAGCCAGGATGCCATTGGCCTTCTTGGCCACCTGGGCACACTGCTGGCTCCTGTTCAGCAGCTAATGTCTGTCAGTGTTCGGTGATTTTGATTCGAGCAGGCTTCATTTCTGGTTTATCACCTGTTAAACAATTTTGGTTTAAATAAATTTCCTTTGAGTTTGTCATCTCCCTAATTTGATTTTGTAAGCTTCTACGACATTTAAATTGGTCTAGTTGGCAGGATGTCAATAGAGGAATTATAATAGAGGCACAGCTGTAGCCCTTCTCCCCCAGGTGAAAAATGCATGAATAAGTCGTTCAACTCAGCAGTGGTCATACACTAGAAAAATGCCACAGAAATAGTCGAGATAGCAAAGACAAAGGAACTATATGTGCCACCCTAGGCACCTGCTGATTCAAGCACAAGAACTACACAATTACTGATAGAGTTGCAATGGATAACTTAAAAAACTCAATTGGAAATAGATTGTTTAATGGGAGAACTGAAACAAGAGAGAGAGGATTCATCTACTAGAACAAAAAATTGAGATCGTGTTAGCACAAGTAAAAAAAGCCCCCCAGTATTGTCCAAATCCAGAAGTCGATTAAGGATATAGACCCTGATGAAAGTAATTCAAAGTAGAGGAGTTGGAGGAAAAGGATATGTGACCTCTTATTAAAACAGAGAAGCACACAGGCCCGCCAGGTGGGAACCCCCAAACCACTGTCTGTACAACCCCCCAGACAGGACCTGAGCTCAGTGAATCCAGGCTAAGTTCCCACACAAGCCATGCAAAACCAAGTATCTGTTGCGAGTTTCTCTGCCGGGGGGATTAGATATTGTTGAGCAATGATGAAGCAAGGGGATTTTGGGGTCCAGGAGTGTTTCTGAGTGATAGGCCAGCAGGTGAACAGCTGATAACATCTCCAGTAGCTTACTGGGCTGGGGGTGTGGACATCAAGGAAAGGGGGGAACCCATTACTATTAAGATAAAAGGATTGTCAGAGCTGGTGGAAGGAGTACAAAAGGCCACTTGTATTCGGGCAATGTATGAAAGAGAGCACCAAGGGATAGATACTGATGGCTGCACCCATGGACCCCAGCCACTTTAGACCTCTTATTAGGGGACTACTGGACACTTTAAAAATACATGTCCAGTCCCTCAGAGAAGGAATTCAGCAGACCACTGAACATAATATAGCAAAACCCTCAGAATCTATCTATGCATGTACCAGCTACATAAGATAGTTACAGGCACAAAACAGAATGGACTGATGCAGACAGTGGCAGAGATGGTAACAGAAAGGTCTGGCAGGATAGTCAAAATCCCCACCCTGAACAGCCTCCCCACTGGGAGCCTGATCCCTTCCAAGGTAGATTGGATCAGACTCATAATCCAGGAAGAAATGACCTTTGGCAAAAAGCATTAACACCAGGGGTACCCAGGGTAATGTTGCACCATAAACCATATTCAGAAGCTGATGAAATTGCTAGAAGGGAAAACTAAACACCAAGGGGAACCATTCTCACGACAGCATAACTAATTCTTTTGCACCCCTGTGAAAGGGACCAAGTTAGAAAACTGGAAGTTGTGCTTTGGGGTTGGGTGCCCCACTGTGTGATGAATTCTTGATGATGGTCCACTGACAAGGAACCACATATCCATAACCCTGCAGGCCCAAGACAAACAAGCTTCAAATTTTTATTTGATACATGGGTCCAAGTTAGTGTTTTGAATAAGCTACAAGCCGAAGAGTTAGGAATTAGACAGTCAAGGAAAACTATATACAAGATAGGGGTTAACTGGTTTAAGAGAAAAATGTCCCATAGCTCAGTCACCTCTGGCTTCCTGGGGAAAACAGAACGATGGCTGGGGAAGCAGCTTTGAGCCCTTACAAGGGAAACACACTGGAATCCGATGTGCTGGTGGGCAAGTGTTGTTATCTACCCAATGGCAGGGTGTGAAGTTCTGGGAGCCAAAGGGTAGAAGCTGGTCATGTTAGGAGCCTTCAGCTGCAGTCTGAAGTGACTCTCATCTCTCAAGATCTATCCAGCAACGAAGAACCAAATTTTAGATGAGGCCTAATGAACAATAAGATATTAAATAAAAAAGATCTGGTGGAAGCTACATTCAAGGAGGTTAAGAGCAGCAAGAGAAATTACTCAGTCATTACTCAGGGCAGGTGGGATCAACCTCATCACACACAGAGTTACAGAGCACGCAGATTCTGAGCAATTCAGATAAAGAATTTATTCTCAATACCTACACAAGTCCTAGATACAACTTTTGCCTACAGGGATGAGAGGTATAGAGAACAGACTGGAGTAGTGTCCCCAAGAATTGGTTTTATTCAGCATCACAAAATGTTTAAGTGAAATCTTAAAGTCTGCAGATGATATTAAGCTCTTGTGGGTAGGCAAAAGCTATGACAGTGGGGGGAAAAAAAAAATCCAAAAGTATATCACCAAATGAAACAAGTTGCCAAAAGACAGCAGATACTTCAACATACAGATGTGATGTAATGCATCTGGGGGAAAAATAATCTGAGCAATAGCTCCTTAACCACTTAACACTTGTACTTTCTCCAGTTCCAACTATGGGAGGAAGGCTGAGTCACTGTTTTCTCTGAAATGATCAGCTCAATGTGTAGTAGCTGATCAAAAAAAAAAAAGGCAATAAAACGTGTATCGGGAATGATACTGAAAACATGGTACTTATCTTACTGTACAAAACAATAAAGCATCCAGATTTTGTGTTCAGTTCTGGTCTCTGCATCAGAAGGAACACAAAGTGGAGTAGGAGAGTGTCTAGAGCAGGCCAGCTGAAGTGATCGAGGGATGAAGCAGACACCATGTAAGGCCAGACTGCAAAGACTTCTTCAGCTGGAAGGACATGAGTCTTACAGTGAATGACTGCAGCTTATGGGGAAGAGGGAGGAAAGGAAAAGCAAATCAATGCAGTACCACTGTTCATCAAATCCTGCCTGTATTAGTAGTATGAGGCATTTAAGGAAACTACTGGAGATCAGCTTCTAACCAGTTAAGAGTGCCTCTATCCACAGCTGGCAGTCAGCTTCCTGCTCACTGCTCTCCTGCGGTGAGAAGGGTGCGGAGGCAGGTACCACCAGCAAGTTCAAAGGCAGCCATCAGATTCACAGTGGGTTGACAAGGAAAGATCACAGGGGAAGTGCTGGCTGGCATCCCTGAGGCAACGTGGATGCGTGAAAACTCTATGGAAACAACATCTCCTGCTGCCACCAAGGCAGTGCTGGGCTGGAGATCACTGCTCTCATCCAGCAGCATCGCTTCTGTCAGCAACAGCATGGCCAGCAGGACTAGGGAAGGGATCATCCCCCTGTACTCTGCACTGGAGAGGCTGCACCTCCAATACTGTGTTCAGTTTTGGTCCCTCACTACAAGACAGATATTGAGGTGTTGCAGCATGTCCAGAGAAGAGCAGCAAAGCTGGTGAAGGGTCTAGAGCACAAGTCCTGTGAGGAGCCGCTGAGGGAAGTGGGATTGTTTACCCTGGAGAGAGGAGGCTCAGGGAAACCTTATCACTCTCTACAACTACCTGAAAGGAGGTTGTAGTGAAGTGGGTGTCGGTCTCTTTTCCCAAGTAAGAAGTGGCAAGAGGAATAGGCCTCAAGTTGCACAAGGGGAGGCTTAGATTGGATATTAGGAAAAATTTCTTCACCAGCCCTGGAACAGGCTGCCCAGGGAAGTGGCTAAGTCACCATCCCTGGAGGTGTTGATGTGGTGCTTAGAGACATGGTTTAGGGGTGGGCTTGGCAGTGTCAGGTCACCAGCTGGACTCAATGATCTTAAGGGTCTTTTCCAAGATAAATGATTCTATGATTCTTGTGTTCTTAAACTCCCCATCATGACTCTGTGAAGATGCAGAATAGTCACAATCTTTAGACATAACCTGTAAGAATAACTACTCAATCAGGAAGTGCTGCTTTAAGAACATCAGCTACATTACAGGAATGTTCTTACCCTTTAATGGCTTATAGCAAAAAGGAGACATGCTTAACTCTGAACAAGCCCGGGAAACTTTTAAACCATTTAAGATGTTTAAGGAAGGACATCTGTATGCTGGCAATGGTTCACACCTATTGGGATTATCTCCAGCACTATGACCTGTGATAGTGTAATCCTGATGGAAATGATGTGACATTTTATGAACCTAACAATTCAGGCCCTCAGGCAAGCTTAGGGATAGCTGTAGACATGCATTCTGTATGTGTCTAGCTGTCCCCCCATTTGTACTACAGAGTGTTTGTTCTTAAAAGTGATAGGTTTAGTGGATTTTTTTTTTCCCCCAGAAAACATTGTATTGTCATTGCTTGCTATCACTAAATTTCACTTGTCATTTTCCATGATGGACTTGTGACATGCAGTGTGCCACCACAAGTCACCCACGTTTTCAGAAGGTGACAGGAATTTTTTTGAGTTCCTATACTCAAATACGAATTAGCACTGTATGCTAGCAAAGCTGTTTTGTACTCTAGGTATGACAGGAACTCATCGCGAGCGTATAGATGCTTCAGAACATAAAATAAATGTTTTTACAGGTACAGAAATGGACACCAAGGACACAACCAAGAATGGGGGGGAATACGGAAAAAGTACTTCAGGCAAAATACTAAAAAAATAACTCAAACGAAGCTACACATCCCAGACCACAATGTAAGAGAAAACTGCTTTCTTGGGTGTTTTAGGGGGGGGTGGGGGTTTTGTTTTTAAAAGGGTAACTAGTTAAAAAGATTTAGAGGAACAGACAATGTAACAGAAAAAAAAAACCACCCAAAGTTTCTTTTTGGAATACTAGAACAGTATTTTGCAAGCTTTTGGGGTTGTTGGGTAAAAAGACAAATTCTTAGAAAGTCGGGAGAGTCATTTCCCTTCATGTTCCACCACTGTAAAATTATGCTGTTTCCATGGTTATGGCCCACACATGGATTCCATTGTTACAGCAGTTTTTCAGAAGCTAGAATTAAAGTTTTAAGTTTTCCTCATTTGAAGTTACAGAACATTCAAGACGAATGAAAGACGGCTGAAGATTATCAATGCAGCCAGCAGGGAGGGAAGGAGAAGGAACAAATTTAAAGGACAGCTTTCCAGTAAAGAACCCACACAACATAGTTTGTCAAAAGTTTAACAGAAGATTATCACCTTTGCACATACATTGTGCTTACCTAAAAAAAAGGGGGAAGCTTTTACTAGTTAACACTTGCACGCATGAAAAGACTAACTTAGTGCCTAAAAAATAAAACGTTTTATTGATCTCAAGGGGATTACAGCAAGGCATTCAAAGGGAGCTTGACAGCAGCTGCAGAAGTTTTGTTCTATATAGAAATCTGCCCCAATAAACAAGATTAAATCTATTTTTAACAAGAAATCTGGTGTTTTCTTAGTCTAATAGTGACGCTATGGGTGGAGAAAAAATTTGCTGCAGTTTGTTCTCAAAGTGAAGCATAACATCTCTTTATAACACATGGGCATTTCCACAAGCATATGGCTTAGGGCATTTGCAGCCAGAGCTACAGAGAGTCTGGAATCAGTTCTCCAGTGAGACATGACAGTTTTGGATCTTAATGAGGTAAGAAATAACAGAGAACTAAGGACAGCATGCTCAGTGGGCTAAACAAACTTCCAATAAATTTACCACCACAGGCACAGAGGTAACTCTCTTAATGTAATCTTGTTGTTTCAACAAGTCTTACATGTCTTTCTAGAGAAGCAGTTTATACCACCTCCAAACACTGTACTGTCTGGAGGCATGACACGCTGCAAAGTGTAATTCTGGTTAAGGGTTGGGTTTTTTTGAAGAAAAAGTCCAAAAGGCTTTCTAAAACTTAGGTCAAAGAAATGTTGTTTCAAGAACCATCTAGATTGAATAAATTATTTGTCAGAGACCAGAGCAGACACAGGGCAACAAGAATTAGGAAGGAGATAAAAACAAACATTATTTCTATCGTTACATGAGGAGACGTAATTATTTTTAAACCAAAAAGATACAGAGCCTACCTAAGAGTCTTAAATAGCAATCTAGGGACAATGGAAAAGATGACCACAAAAATAATGAAAAAATAATAATTATATAGCTGTATTTTATGCATTCATCTAAACTGATATAACTAATTTCTCTTGCTACGTTTCATGATAGCAGTATTTGTGTACGTCCGTTCCCTCCTCCCAACCAGGCAGAGGCACCAGCAGAAACAGGGAAAAATTCTTTTCCCTAACTTCTCTGCCTGCTTTTATACAGTTTTCCAGATGGAAGATAGATGGAGGATGAATTAAGACAGCAAAAAAGGTGACAACAGAGGTAGGGAAGAACCATAGGCAGAAAAAACAGCAAAACAAAGACACACATACACCAGGACAAAGAAACCAAAAGAGACGACTGACAAAAACTAGATTACAAAGGAAGAAAAGGGGGTAGTGGGGGAACAAGGCTGCAGACAGAAGAATTTCAGTACACAACATGAGACAGGCTTTCTTCTCCTAATTGGTTCTGTCACGTAGCCATCAGAGAGCGATGCTCAAAAGACAGTGTCGTTCGTGTAGAAGTAAAACCCCCAACACGTCTGTTCTCTGCAAAAGAACATGATCAGACAGGAGATCCAGTTGGCTTGACAGAACACAACAGGCACGCAGCTTCCATATTCCGTTTGCTGCGAGTTCCGAACGCGGCCATTACTCCTACCAGCAAAGTGAGCAATCACATAGTTTGTTTCTAATACAGTAGCATGCAAAGTCTAGCATGTGTGATTAATGGATTCTCATATCCACAAACCCACTGAAAAAACTTCAGCTTGGCATCATTAAGATTCTATCAGTGCTGAATTGCCATTTCAGACAGTATTTTGTGCCTTAATCTGCTGCTCTATTTAATCAATTTAATGCACAGTAAAAACTTGATTTGACAAAACTGAACGCATTATTTCTCTCTGCCTCTGGCATGAAACAGATTAAGACCACCAGAAATACTTGCAGAAAGATTTAAGATTCATTACATCTTAGGTGGCAGATAAACATTAGATATGCTGGAACTCTATATTCTGTAGACTAAATACTGTGTCTAAGAGCTGTGGGGTTTTAGTTAACGCTGCAATTACCTCCCCAGCAGCTAACTCAAGCTGCACTTCCTACACAAGCCACGACTGTGATTTCTACAGTCAAAGCTCACAAAACATTATTTCATACAACAGACTCCACAGACACTAGGGAAAAAGAACAAGGACAGCAAAGACAACTCTCAATTTATATATGCTTTATATCTCCTGTGTAGATTCTTGGCCAAAGCCAGGTTGGATAAATTTGTGGGTCAGAACAGAATGCATTCTAGGACCAGGTCCCTGCTGTCTCATCTGAGATAAACAGTTTACAACCCTACCCCAAAAATTATCAAGGTTCAGTTTAAACTAATTAGATTATCTACAAAAATATCAAAAAACAATGACAGAAAGCTGCCGTGTAAGAATGTTTAGAGGTCCAGAAAAGGGTTTGAAGCTGAAAGTTAACTCATGCTACAGAAGACACATCTAGAGTCAGGCCTGTCTGGCAGCCCCAGAGCTGGCGGTACCCACATGGTCCTGGGGCGAGACTGGAGCTGGTTCTCCAAGAAGCAGCTCTTGTCATCCCAGGGCCAAGGCTACAGCACGACAGCACTATTTGTACTGTGAAGCGAACACTTCTGCCTTCAGGGCTGTCAAACCAATTTTCCTCACAAATAAGTAACAAGGCAATTTTAAGGGCAGCAGCAGGGAAAGGAATCCTGACAAAGTGCTGTTCTCAAAACATGCTCATTACTTTCTTAGCTGAAAAATCACTACGTGCCTTAGTCACCCCAACCTACCTTATACTGACATATATTTGAGTACTACAGAGTATTACAGGTGTATTTAAAAATAGATTAAGTCTATCATGATTTTGTATCTAGACATGACTTCTTAGAAAAAAAACTAGTATTTTTCCAATACAAAATGCATCTATTAAAAGTCAGTCGGTACTATTTCTGATGATGGCAGTAAGAAACAGTTTTGTTTTACTTGAAAAAGTACATAGTTAAATATTTCAATAACAGCTTTATGCAAAGAGATTATATAGCATGTACACTCGTACAATTACATCTTACTTGAACTTGCTTTATTCATAGATAAAATGCAATCCTAATGCTGAATACATACACTGCCAATGGGCTGCCTGTTAAGGACTCACCATAAAAGTTAGCTGTAGCACACACTGGCAGAAATAAAGAAAATCATGATGTAGTCCTTTAAGAATAAACAGAAAAGGGCCATAAAGATCCTAATTATATAAGCGTATTGGTACAGCTCTGTGTAGGTTGGACTCAGTGAACTAATATTTTCTGCACAAAGAATTCAAGACCACAAAGAAACACACAGAAGAGATGTGTGCTTTAGCCTCAGCAATCAGTGCTAGGAGGCAGTAAAACATAAATCTTTTGTACCACAATGTAATCTGTAGGAAATTACAGCAACAATAAAAGCCTGAACCAAGAAAAAACAATGTTAAGCTTTTTAAACTCTTCACTGATATTGTAGTTTTTTACCCCGTCATTCCACGTGCCTGAAAAAACAGTGCCAGCTCACCTCTTGTTCTTTCAAACAAGCGTAAATTATTTGAGGACTATTCTCTAAAAAGCTTTTCCTTTTTTCATCGTTTGTTGGGCACAGAAAAAAAAAAAAAAAAAAAAAAAAAAAAAAAAAAAAAAAAAAAAAAACAGAAAAAAAAAAAAGCTATCCAGCTCCTGATCCAACTTGGACAAAGTCAGATGCCACCAAATCCAACAAATGAAGAAGAAAGTATTAAACTTGGCCACAGTGATTATCTAGAACTGAACTGACAGTTGTTTCACACACTTTCAACCTCTGTAACATAAAGGTGAACATTTTTTAATTACACTATGGTCTAGTATTCAGTTTCTCATGTATGAAGTGTCAGATAACCCCCCAATGCAGTTATTTAGAATACACTGTAATAGTACCTTCTATCTCCCATAATGTACAGAATATGTAGACAATGCTTACTAAAAATTAAAATCAATCTAAATATTAAACCAACATTAATTTAAAAAAAAAAAAAACAATCTCTTTTCACCAATCTTCCCTCTCTGAATTGCTGGTGAAGGAATCCTAAAACTCACCCTCAAAAAAATAATCATTAGAGTTCAACCTTGAAGCATAAATGAGAAAGAAAATGGCTTAAGTTCCAAATTCAAAATCTTATTCAAATTTCCAGTAATTATTACAAAGAGACTCATTTTCAGTGCAAGCTGTTTCAAGATCTAAACAGGTTCAGTGTAGAAGTTAATTTAAATTTGCTCAAAAACATTAAAGTAATTCTGGCACAAAATCATCCAGCTACTGCACAAGGATGCCAGTATTTCAGGAACTTCTGAACAGATATATTTTCTGCTGATATGCAGAAATAAATCAAATTAAAGAACTGTAGTGTGTACTTATTCCAGTGTCAGCTCTGGTACAGTTAATATTTATTTTGTCATTCTACAAATTAAGCATTTGTGACAGTACAAAGGAATTTTGGGATGCATATGCTAACAACATGTCACAGAACTGGAGTTGAAATAATTTCTACTTTGTATTTGTCTGCTGCAGCCCCACATAAGAAGAAATGTACAAGTTCTTAATAACAACACTGAGAGCTCAGAGCAAACTGGAGGAAAACCCAAAGAATGAAAGAATTCCTTTCAGTCTAAACGACAGGGATGTTAACCCTGCTGCCACATGAATGCAATTTAAGGAAGTCCATTTATCTCCTTTCTCCCAATTCCTGAATCACAGAGCAGCAACGTGAGGCTGGAAGAAAACCTATGGAGTGTGTCTCCATGTCTATAGCTAAGAGAAAAGCCACAGAAATCCTCTAGAAAAATTTGGGGTAAACTGGGCAACTCTGACCTCCAGAGAAGAGGGCAGTAACTTTTTATATCACAGTAACAGATCTGGCTGGACTAGGTCCGTCAGTGGCATAAAGCATTCCTCAGTAACCCAGACAGGCTGCTATCAGTGAATCTGAGAATAGGTTGGGTTGGGAGGGACCCTTCAAGATCATCTAAGTCCAACCCCCTTGCTGTGGGCAGGGACAACTTTCACTAGATCGGGCTGCTCAAAGCCTTAGACCAGCCAGACTTTGAACACCTCCAGCAATGGGGCGTCCACAACTCTGGGCAACCTGTTCCAGTGTCCCACCACCCTCACAGTAAACGTCTCCTCTATACCCAATCTAAATCTACTGTCTTTAAAATCATTGCCCCTTGTCCTGCCATTACAGGCCCTGGTAAAAGCATCTCTCTCTGACCTTCTCATAAGCCCCCTTTCTATACAGAAAGGCTGCTATAAGGTCTCCCTGGAGCCTTCTCTCCTCCAGGCTGAACACCCCCACCTCTCTCAGCCTGTCCTCACTGAAAAGGTTCCATCCCTCTGACTGTTTTCGTGGCCTCCTCTGGACCCACTCGAGCAGGTCCACAACTTTCCAGTGCTGAGGACCCCAGAGCTGGACACAGTGCTCCAGGGGGGTCTCACAACAGCGGAGTAGAGGGGCAGAACCTCCTCCCTCTACCTGCTGGCCACACTTTGGATGCAGCCCAGGATACAGTTGGCCTTCTGGCCTGCAAAACACACACTGGTCAAATGTATAATCTTTTAGAACAGACTCACACTACAAAACATTTTTTTCCATAGCTGGAAACCTGTATCTGCTACTGCTCTTGAAGGACCTGATACAGTCCTAAGGCTTTCCCCTCCTGAGTTCTTCCAAAACTGGAACTCTAGACACCATTAATTCCTTCTGCAATCCCATTTAGCCATATGAATCCCATTCCCTTAATGGATGTTTTTATAAGTTTTCAGACTTATTCTTACCTCAGCAGCTACAAAGATCACTTTGCTTTTTACAGTAAAGGAAAACTGAAAGCAAGTCCAGAAACCGTCTGAATTTAAAAAGCAAGACTAAGATACAAATGAATGGGCACAGCATGGTATACCCAAGGCTATCCAAGATCACAAGACTGCCTTACACACTTCAACACTATTTTACCTTCTTAAAAATCTTAAAATACTTAAATACATTGTCTTGAAATAAGGATTTCTTTAAGCATCAAGAAACTTTTCTGAGTAGATTAACAAAGCACTATTTACCATACACTCAACAGCATCACAGTGTTCAGAAAAACTCTGAGCGAACATGACCATAGAGAGAAGGGAAGTGTGATTTCATAGATGGTGGCTTGCAGTGGTTTCATCCTGTCCAAGGAAGTTTCTGTGCAGGGAAGAATGGCATCACCTGGCCCAAACTACCTCTTACAGACAACATACACGAGAAGCCATGAGACAGACAGTGTGAATGATAAGAGTGTGGAATTTCTGAACATTTTACATGCAAATAACGTTACTTTCGTATTAGAAAACTTGGTAGCAGTACCTTATTTCTTCCTACTTTGTTCTACCCTTATTTTTCCATCATCTACAAGCATTTCAAAGCTTAACTTGCACAGCAGAACTAGCTAGTCTCAAGTTCGTGAGACAAGTTAGTATGTGAACCACATATGTAAAATCTACAGTAATTTGTAATTCAGATGCCTTGCTCTCAGAACCACCTTGTGGAGTATGGAGTTGGAGATCAATTAACCACAACTCAGAAGTGCCCTGAAGCTTAAAAACCAGCAATGCACAAATCAATATTTAATTAGTAGTCAGAGCAGGAGCTAAGAATATAACAGAAGTTATCTACAAAGTGTATATATTATAAACCACGAAGTGAAATAAATATCAATGTGCACTACCCACAGCCTCAGCAATTAAATACTATTAATATTTCAATGCAATTTTTTAAATATATCCTGCTTTTGTCAAAAAATTGGGAACAATCACCCTATTTAGGCTACAAATGGCACTTATCTGCCATTATTTGGATAAACCAAAATTCCAAAATCAAATTTTTTCCACATATTTCTTTTTCTACAGCAAGGAATAAAGTAGGCTTGGAAAGGTTTCCTTGTCCTTGAGCTGCTCACATCCCTGAGTGTTTCCCTCTTTAAATTTCTGCATTCTTCAGAAATTTGAGATAAGGCAGACAAATCAAGGTGTGTCTTTGCTTCAACACAGATTTTAGGCAATTTTAACAATACAACAAAGGAGTAAAAATAAGAAAACGCAAAAGTTACCAGATTTTCCTGAAGAGACTGCATATGGTCTCAACTAGCCATCAGATCAACTATACAGAAAACATGGTTACTGAAGAGATGAAACCCAATATTAACTAAAATGTGCCAACTTGCAGAAATTCTGCATTGCTACCACTTAAGAGGACTAAGAAAAATAATAGTTCTACCATTCCCAAAAGCAACAAGTCTTTTGTTCAGTTTCTACAATCTTCTATAATTGACTATAACTTCCACAAGAGCAAAAATTCTAGACCCGAGGCCAAGCTTTGGGCCTTCCCTTTAAACTACATTTCAAATATTCACAGGTTCCCGCTAACGTCTCTTGAAAAATTGAAAAAAGAGGAAAAGGGTTTGCACTGGAGACAAATTTTAAGTAAACCCTCCCAAACTCACCCAAATAACTTAGAAAAATCTTCCTTACAAAAATATTTTACAGTTCAAATGCAAATTGAGGGATTAAATATCTTCTCTAAAAATACAAACCAGGTGAGGAGCTTGAATAAAGATGGGTTTTTAATCTTGTTCTTGAAAACAGATGAGCCTTCTGATTGAATGCAACCCTCCCTCCCACCTTAACACTGTCACACTTTGCCCACTAAGAATAAGGAGATGCACAACTTGCATTAGAAAAGCATTAGATGCTAAAAGAATAATTAACTCTGTATTTGTGCATTTCAGCTAATTTTTAAATCCATGATGCTCCCCTGAATGTGGCTATCACAGATTTTCTTTTATGATGACACCTTCAAGTGGGAGGTTTAGTTAGAAAAGCTAAAACAGCATCTTCTGACCCATATTACTCATACTGCCTGTACACAGTTACCACAGTGATGGCAGCAGCGTTCTGTGCAGGTTTTTCTGCTGCCATCACTATGGATACAGAGACCATCAGTATATTAAGCAATATAACTTAGTGTTTTCCTTTCTTTCTCTTTTCCAGGGGAGAGTTGCATTTATGTTACATCTCCAAAGCTCTTTGTTATGAAAAGCAACATCCAAAATATTGATTTATTGTATTACTATCAGGATTCAGTAATTTTTATGTCAATGGGACTTTGGATTTAGTACAGAACTCTTAATTCTTATCCTATTCCTTCAGGAAGGATAAGAGTAACTGGTGAAAGAGTCACATCATATACATATGTTTACACACACCCCAAGCAAATCTTCCAGGTAGCTTTGGCTTGGCTTCTCTTCAAACCTTATGAACAGGAAATCTCTGAATCAAAGCCCAGATTTTACCACCACCACCACCAGATGTCCCATTCTTCATTGACTACCTACATCTACACAAGCGGGCTTCTTAAAATAAAAAAATAGTAAAAAAAAAAGAAAAAGTCATCCAAAAAAGCTTCCCCCCCCCAACCACCTTCATACAGGGTCACATCTATTTAGGACTTAGCACAGAGCTAGAAGCACAAGGCTATGGCTGAATACAAATATAGCCTGTGCTCAGGAAATTTTTTTAAGGTATCAAAGAAGGATTAATGCATAGCCCCTAATACCATGCAAAACGGAGGTTCAAGTTAATATCCTGTTTGCTTGTCTGGTTTTCAAAATATAAAAAAAAATATGTAAATGCTTCTAAGGTAAATTATTCACCACAATAAGAGCTCAACACAAATTTAGATGTAAGGTGATTTTTGTAAGAGTTAGCATACATTAAAGGCAGAGAAGTACAACCTGAATTGTTCTGCTTAAAATAACTATGATGCAACACAGTTCAGACTCCCAGGAATATTACCACTAGGCAAAACTACACAAAGAGACTTTCAGAAACAGGAGAAAGCTAAAGCACACTGAATATTATACTATGAGAAAAAATCTTCCACTCCTTTTGGACACTGTTCTCGTAGAGATCATTTAGACTAGAGGAACAGGCCGAAAGGAAGAACTCAATGATCACAGCTGCCTCAGTTCCTCTGGACCTTAACACCTACTACGATTCTGCCAAGCTTTTATCATCCTATCCTGAAAGTTAAAACTGAGTAGACTGATCCTGAAAGAGGGAAATGACAACACAACCACCTGCTTACAATACATACAAATAGAACCTGGAATGCCAAACTTGCCTGGAATGCAAACATGCCTGTTGACAACCATGACTTTTTAAGTGCCCTTTTCCTTTCCACATTCTAAATATGATTTTATTAAAATAAGAAATGATCTTTTATTTTTCAATGGGAATCTTGGTTAGCACTTTAAAGACAAACCTTCCACGATACAGCTGGGAGCGGACTGTGTTACAATATACCTTCCACATGTTGTTAAAGGTCAGTATTTCAGTGATACCTGAAACAGCTATTAATAACTTCTGGTAAGTGATCAAGGCTCCCTCTTGGTACAGAGCATTACATCTCATTTAATGGTGCAATTATAGACTCGTATTGCCTTCTCATGCCCTCTTCATCCTCCTTAATAAAAAAACACTGTCCAAGCTGCATTTGTCCAGATTCTTGCCCAGGGAATTCAAGTTGCCTGCTTTACTTATTGCCACAGGAACAAAAAAAAAAAAGACTGATTCATAACTACCAATAAGAAATGAACAAAAGAAATCACATCACTTCTGACAGTCATCTATACCCACGATAGCAGTATATGTGGACAGTACACAGTATAATAAAAAATAAACCACCATTCCCACCAATTCCTGCTACTGTAAATGGATTTAATGAAATTCAAGCACATGAAAACACAGCATTATTTCCAAAACTTAATAGCTCCAAACGAAAATGGCATCTAAAGAATTATGATGCATTATAAAGACTAACACAACTCAAGGTTTCAGACAAAAGAATCAACAAACCAAATTATCTACCAGCATCTAGACATAAAGGGGAGTCAGGCTGAAACGACATATACTAGCTGTTCACACATAACCAGTTATGTGTCTTACAAATACATGAGAAGGAAAGACATCATATCAGAGGCTTTTAACACTGTATTGCATGATTTTCTACCAGCTTTACAACTAACACACCTTGCGTATACAAAATGAGATTACTAGCAAGACAATAATATCACAGAAAATCTGGAGGGTTTAGTGAATCAAAAATGAACAAGAACTATTCAGACTACTGAAAGAAGGGGATAAATAAATAAAATACTAATATCATGGTGAGACTTGTGTACAAGGTGTGCCAGACATAAGGAAGACAAGTAACCTTCTCACTTTATACACTAGTGACAAGGGTTAAGCTAGAGTATCAGGTCCCATTTTGAGCACAACACAGTATTTATAAGTCCTGAATTTCCTGAGGAGTGAAATTCCCTGCATCTCAGGCACAGCTAATTAAAACATGTTTCAGGAAGTGTACTCGAGACTGCTTCTCTTCAGAGGAAGTTCTCCATGAACATCTGCCAGGAAACAACCCTGATCTTTCCTTTGCTACAGCACACGCAAGCCAACCTTGGCAACCCCTGGGTTGTCACTTGTTGGTCCTGCTGCTTATCATGCTGGTCAGTAGTTTTTCCACAGCATTTTATGACTTGTCATTATGTCTGTATCCACTAATTTTCCTTCTTTTATAAGGACATTCATTGCAACCTTATCTACAACTAAAACTCAAGATTCTACACCAGTAACAACCACTATCACAAAGGTTAACAGGAAGTCTGGCAAGCCAAACTTAGCTTACAGGTAAAAATTGAACTTTTCAAGCCTTGAAAAGATTATGGTCTGGTTCAAGTTGTGGTCTTTTTGATGCTCTCAAAATTCTTCAAGTTGCTTTTTTGTGAGCGGGAAGGTAACAGCCTTTTCAAGCTGCAAGACTGATGTGGAGTTGATTCACCAAGTATCTGAAATCTGGACATAGTGGAAAGTTAAGAAGTCCACCACCTAGCAGTGAGGAGCTTTGTGAATGAATCAGAATATCCTGCTGCTTTTAGAAACTTTCCTAGCCCAGCGTTAAACAGACTTGTGCATTTCCTGAAGCAAATAACAGGCAGTACAGATTGTAACCCATTAACCAAAATACAGGATCACAGGAGAGTTATACGTTACCAGCGAGCAAGTGACGGTTCTCACAGAAACAGAGCTACAGCAAACTACTGCAAATAGAGCCCTGCATTCCCAAAAGCTCCAAGTCTATTTTTAGGGAAGTGATAAATACTTTAGTGGGATGGAACAGAATAGCCGTAGCGAAACAGAATTGGTTTTGCTTTTTAGACCAATAAAATGAGTTGCATTCACCTTCATTACAATGATAAATCAGAGCCTACCACTGTAACAGCTAGAAACACATGTACAGGCATGCTTGACTTCAGACACAGGAACTACTCTTACTGATTTGAACACGTCAACATGCTGGCACAAATCTCAACAGGTATGTAGCTGCAGGGCCAGGACAAAAGAAAAAATTAATTGCCCCAAGACAAGAGCAGAGTATTCTGTAAAAAGGTCTCAACATTTCCAAGCTGAAACAATGCTGCAAACATACAGGCTAATGTCCTGATGTATGGGGAAAAACTTCATGGATATCTAACCCAGTCAATCGTTCAGAAATCTGAAATATAAGCAGCCTGGAAAGCAGGAGCAGCAGCATGACATGGCTATTTCTGGCATCATCAGAATGTACTACTACAGATCCATCCAAGTCGTATTACAAAGGAGTACTATTTACAGAGTCAAACTTTGTTTTCTGCTTTGTATTTCCCTATTTGCATTTATCAGAAGGGCTAGCAACCAAAACAAATTTGTTTGGGTATACAGAAGACCTCTGGCACCTCCAAGTTTTAGAATGAAGTAGGGTTTTAGTCTATCTCAGTAACATATTCCAAGATAATCCAGGCAGGCTGTGGTTTTATTAAACTCCACTGAGGGGATAAGACAATTAAGAAGAGTATCACAAGCATTGAAATTTATTTCCCCCAGCCCACTTACTTCTATGTAAAAGACAACAGTTGCCTGGGGCCATGCTGAAGAACAACAGCTATGCCAAGCAAAGGCCAGGACAGAGTCCAGGAAGGTATTAGACACCACATGGCATGGTTTGTGATCCTTACATTCAAGTTCATTGCTTTTAAAACACTAGTGATGCCTGCCAGTACAGACAGAGCACAGAGCCCTTCACAGCAAGGACCCAGCCAGAGAGAAGAATGTGTTCTGCACTGAACCGCTGGTGAACTCACACACACTTGTGAACCCAGCCTGCTCGGAAGAAGTTGAAGTTCACTATAACCTTGCTGGAAAAGTAAATCTTTCTCCACTGACCCAAAAGTCCAGAATCATAAACCAGATAGCAAGCCCAACAAAATTCCACTTTTGGAAGCCAGGAGGAGCTATGAGCACATAGGTGTTATTGGCAAGAAGCAATAAAAATTAATTATCTTGACACTTAAGAACAGAGTGCTTATTCTTTACAGTTTTAAGTACAAACTGAAATCTTTTGAAACAGATTTTGTATCAAGGGAAAAAGCACTGAACGTATTAAAACAAGATTACAAGCATAACATCCAAAATACACAGAAATCACAGATCTTTAATGCTTTCATCAGGAAGCGTTTCTCACTGTAAGAGATTAAAAGGAACATTAATTTATCAATCCACCACACTGTTTTTAAATGAGTGCTATGTTGGATACAAGGTTGTTCATTAAATACTAGTTTAATTTCAGCTGAAATAAAACCATGAAGTTGGAAAGCATCTGATGTCACTTGCTGTAGGGATACACAATCAGAACATCATCTTTTGGAAGCTGCTTCTCAGGTGGAAATGCTAGCAGCACCTGCTGCCAATGGCTGAAATCTTGGAAAACACACACACAAT
Source organism: Athene cunicularia (assembly GCF_003259725.1). Taxonomy (NCBI): domain Eukaryota; kingdom Metazoa; phylum Chordata; class Aves; order Strigiformes; family Strigidae; genus Athene; species Athene cunicularia. Next base: position 149,792,973 of record NW_020799095.1, read on the forward strand.
GAACACACGTACAATTACGTGTACTTTTACCCCTGCACCAATTCAGTGCATAAAGACTGGCCTGAGGAGTAAATCAGAATTATAAAGCTAAACAGAACTGTTGCTCATGATCCCTCCCTATGGATACACATGTTCTGCATTCACTAATAAATAATCAGAGTAAATAATCAGCATTAGTAAGACAATACTTTATGAGCTGAAGCAACTAAGTGTCATCATCCATGTATTCAGGGTTTCTGGATGATGTTAGCAGAGTCATTTAGTCAAGTTTTGCACAATCACCATGCTTTTCTCTTTTGTGGACACATGCCTGGATACCTGGGAGGTTAAACACAGAACTGCCAAGTACTTTCAGGTGCTATTCAAATCAGTAAGAGATCTGCTTTGAGTGCAAGTTTCAGATGTTCCAACAAAAAACGGCATGTCTGTGCAGGGTCCTAAACTTGAAACTTTTGATCCTAAATTCTGTGAGTCCATCCAATACAGATACTAATGCCACTTTAAGATGAACAGGTAAAGCCAGCACTACCATGGTAAACTTTACAGGAAAAATCCAGCCTGTAAGACAAGGGCTTGAAGAGTGCAGTGAATACACAAGTATATTTTTGGTACCAAACAAGGTAGTGGTTCTGTGGAACAAGGTACATGACATAACATCACATAACAAAAAGACTATCGTAATACACATGAGAGCTTACATTTTTGCAATATGAATAAAAGACTTACAATAACAGTTTATAAAGCAGCTGGGTAAACAAGAGATTCAGACAATTTTTCTGTTATTTCCACTGGAACTGTCATTCCAATAAAAAAATACACATACTTCAAATGTAAACCTGACAAGTCAGAAGTACTCGCAATTTACATTTAAGATCTTTTGCTGTTTCTTCTTATTTGCCATTATATTTCACAGTTTTGTTATTCACAGGGCTGGTTTTCTATAGTCTTATCTAGGAAGGTACTGCAAGATATTTACCTAACAAACTAATAAATACTTAGTTGTCATGGTTTTACCAGGATATGACTCACTTCAGCCTTTTACAAACCATGTATTCCAAAGAACAAACGGCTTCAGTTCACAAAACATACAAGTGTGCTTTTTTGCCTATGACATCACAACAGTCGTAGCTGTTCTTTTTAAAAGGTCAAACAAAATGAAAGGAAGCATTAAAAAACCCTGAAATCATAGGTCTGATTTATAGGTTTTTATAGATTATAAACTGAAAGGGGGGGGACAGCCTGTTTTCTGGATTTCGCACACTATTAGTTTTCCATGTTCAGCAAATATTTTTAAAATGTCAGAGTTTCTATCTGAATCACAATTCGGAAATAAAACAATATATAAGGCAACAAATTTTAGTCTTAATTGGGAAAAGTATCAGTATTTGTGCTTTTAATTCAAACTGAAGTACTTTGGGGTTTTTCCAGTTTGGGTGACAAAACTGAAAGCTACTGGGTTTTAAACCACTCAACTTATTCCTTGCAGTGGTGAAAGTAGATGGAATTCCTTGGAAAAAACGAACTGCATAATGCAAACAAATATCACCCCATACCAAAAAAGGGAAGGGAGAAATCAGAAAGGAGAAGCAATTAGCAAATAAACTTGAAAACTTGTTTAAAAAAGGCTAACACCCAGACCACTCCAAGTAAGAAGCAAAAAAACCTACCGAAGAATAAAGACATCTATCTACCCCTGCAAACTTAGACAGTCAGGAGATGCTAAGTGACACTCTGTTGTTTCTTGAAGGTGAAAGTATGGAGAGATCCTGGAGAGGCAATGCTCTGAAGTTGAACTGTTAAGAGAGCTGTCTGAAATCCCATCAGGGGCCTAGTCCACATAAAATGATAGCAGCCACATCTCCTGTGTTCTCAAGTGCATAACAGCCCAGGCTAGGAGAATGTTAACATAATCTATAAACAGGTGATATAAAAGTTTTAAATAAGGCTCTCCACATCAGGAAGTTAGACAGAGAAGTGGTCTTGAAGTAGCAGGAAATTAATTTTGTTACCTGCCAAAGCCTAAGCGATAGAAAAAAATAATGTAATACAGGCTCCCAAACCACCAACCACAGGGAAGGCTGCAGAAAGGAAAAAAGAATACACCCCACAAACCAGAAAAGGAAAAAAAAAGTATCCAACAAGTTTTTCTAGCCATGCTCAAATATAAGAATATTCCAAACATCCTATATGTTAGCAGCAATAAAAGCAGAAGTCAGAAATAACAAGTATACTGTGGAATAAAACTGAACTTTACAAATATAACCATTCACTCTGGGAAAAGGGAGGGCCACAAGGAATCAGAAAAATAGGAGACCAGAAATAGATTCCTGTAATACAAAGAATACCGCGGTTACCCAACTTCTCTTCTCTTGCTTTTAGCTAAACTACTTAAGACTAGGCCAAGTGCCTCCTACAGTGAAGATTTTAAGACAATTTTTTACATACTAGAGAAAAGCAGAATATGAGACTATCATTAACATTTTGCTCCAAAATCAGCATATGGCTCTGGTTAGACAATTTCCAGCTAAGTAGTTTTTGTAAACTGTTTTCTCACCTACCAATTCCTCCCATGCAGGATAAATTACTTGCTGCACAGGTCTACCCACCTCTGTACCCCTCAGGCTGAACTGAATGGCCCTAAATGGGATGTCAAGAGAAAGGCCAGTTCTAGGAAGCTCAGGGAGAAAAACAAACCAAGAAATTCTGTTTTAACACCCACCATTTAAAAATCAAGATTTTCAACAGTAATTACAAGGAAAAAACAATGTAATAATCTCAACTTGAACCATTTTACCCAGAATAAAACCCTGTGTAAAATTGAAATAATTAACTGTTCCACAAACCTTAAGTAGGCTTTCCAGGTCTCAGCAGCAGGTGCTCAAACTGGGATGAAACATGAAATCTGAAATGAATATTTAGAACTGATTAGGATATTTTCTTGACCTCATGTCAAAGTAGTCAAATATCCAACAAACTTAAAAGCAAATAACTGATATTCTTCCTATCAAGACAAGATAACCTTCCAAAGGAATGCACTGCAGTACACACCGTACTTACAAGTGCAGATTATTTAGCTGTAAATCCTTGGGGGTGGGGAGGGGACATGCAGAAGGAAGTTTGTGGAAGTAGAAGCCAGGGGCTTACGTTTGACTTCAAAATAGATACCTTAAAGTTGTCAGCAATCCTGCAAGTCTCATGAAAGTAAACCAGAAATTTCACGAGTTGTACGGTTTTGGTATTTTGAAGGAGAAGGGTTAGAGGATTCTGTATAGCTAACATACATTTAATGGCAACAACAATTCAGTAAGTACTGAAAACCCTGACAAGTGATTGAAAATGTTAGCAGCATCCAGATCCAGAATTAGAAAGAGTGCTTCCCTGGAAAAAAAAAAAAAGTGTGTGGGAGGAACTATTGAAATTCATTTACTGCCTCAGAGTATGCGCATCATAGGACAGCCAAGCCACTTTTTAGCTGAAGTAACAAATACATACAGATATAGCTCAACACACACACTTAACAACACAGGTCTTTCTGGACAGTGTTTTTTTCCTTAAAGGCAATGATCTATCCAAAAGAACTCCAGAGTTTAGTAACCTATAGTTGGTTTTGCTACCTCGCTATTGTTTTTGCTCTTTTGCATCTCAAACAAATATATACTGTAGGGACAAAGGCAGTACCAGCAGAAAGCCCAACCTTACATATTAAGCACTTAGAAATCAATTTTTAAGAACTGCTTCTGAACCTTTATTCACCTTCGCTACTTTTTTCCCCACACACACAAAGGCCACCAAAAGATTTCCACAAGAAAAAAGACACTGATGAGAAAGTAACACAAAGAAGTTGACAGAAATTGTATAAAGATTTTTTTTAAGCTATAATAAACTGAAAAAAATAGGAAAACCAAAATACTTAAAATTTCTACATGAAAGCACAGAAATGAGCCTCAAACACTCACCTGAAACACACATCCATACCATTGGGAAAAATATCACCGAGAACTTGAACTGCTTTTATGGTGGCATGCAAAAGGAATGGCACTGCCTCTAAATACTAATTTTAAAATTAACACAGAATCTGTTGAGTCAGCTGGCTGTTCCATTATCTCTACCAGACTGAGTGGCAAATGAGAGCTTTCCCAGAATCATGTCTGTTATGAATATTATAGAATTAGTCATGATTTGGGACAATTCATGAAAATATCAACAATTAACACAGTGGGAATGACATCATGACAAGTCCTTTATGAAAAAGGAAATCGCTCATGAGACTGTTTCTCAGGTTGATAAACCCATGCAGTTATTGATTTAAAGATGTTTTCTGATATGGCAAAAGCTACTTTTAATTTCCAAGGTTGATCATAATGACCTTTCCCCATTCTGGGAAGTTACATCAATAGCACCCTTAAAGCATTTGTTAAATACTTGTCTGTCATATCACAGGACTTACTCAAATAGAAAATCAAAAAGGAAGCACAGCTACTAGAAAAATATTACTTTAATTGCTTAGGTATCAATAATGCCAAAACTTTAAAGCATGTTAAATTTTCCACACAAGTTGTCGCACTGATTTTCAACAGAAATACCCGTGTGTGTAGAATTCCATGTAGAAACACATACTATTGTGATTTGATGTTGGAGGGCAACCCTAGAGCACAGATAAAGGGGCTCCCTTTTGCTCATTAGCTACTAAGGGAGTAATGCAGTCAGAGGCCACCCAAACACAGGATCCTTTCGTCTCTCTTACACTGACAGCCACGTCCAGCCATACCTTCCCAAGATTGGTTTTCACAGGCTACTTTTTTATTTCATCAATTACTTAGGAAGCAAGTCTGACCAGTTGTTAATACATCTTAAAACATCTAATCCTATCTGGTTTTCAGTTAAAAGATAGAGCATCTGGCTTGTAGATCTAAACCTTCATATACACTGTCTGAAATTTCAAGTTATGTCTTCCAGTATCATTCCATTCTCTCTCCAGTTTGACTTCTTCATCAAGCATACCACTGAAGACATAAGCCAATTACTCGCAACCAAGAATAAAAATATTAAAATACCTCTAGATGTGGAGATCGTTTCTCAGCTTCCTTACGTTTTCAGCTACCTTTAAAGCTCTATCGTGTTCAAGAAAATTTGTCCTCTTTGCCCTCATTGCTCCATTCATTTACTCCTCATAAATTCCTCTCCTAATCCTCTCCCAGATCCCCTATTTCCACACAGCAATTCTCAAAAAAGCTAAAGATGGACCAACTAAAGACCAACATTACTTGTTTCACTTCCCTTTCCCCCTACCTCTGATCCGCAGCACCAAAGTGAATAAACAATTTGGCATGATGCAACATTTTTATCCTTATAAAACATTTAATGTGATAAGATCTGCTCTCTACTGATGCCCCTTTGGCACTACAGCAAGTCATGGGAGATCTCCACGAAAGGTCACAGTAGACAAGAAATACTTCAAGAGCTCTGCCAGTACCACAATTTCTGGACACAAGTAACATTTTCTTTACCAGAGTTGAGATTATAATTAAGTTATCTGTGATGTTATTGTTCCTGCTAGCTGTATATATAGGTCTTTAGATACTCTCCTACATCTCTCAAACAGCTGTATATATACACATCTCCTCTACATCTTGAGTAATGAGGGTAATGAACCTGCCTGGGCACATTCAGCAGTAGCACCAAGAAGAAACCTGTGCAGAAGAATACTATGGCACAGCCCTGACCACAGTCTACCAACAAATGACTATGGCCTTCAGAAAAAAAAACAGAACAGTCAAGGCAGTTACTGAATTCTAGACTGACTCAAAGGCACTATTTGTACAGACACAATGCTGTGAAGTTTTCATAATCTTGAAACCCAGTGTTTCAGGGTAATTGGTGTACAAGTATTAACTTCATCTTAACATTGCTTAGTGGCTTGAACACCAGGAGAACACAGTCCATAAAGCAGAATTTGGAACAGATTCATTGGACCCAAACACAGATCTTAAGCACATCACCACAAAACATACCCATATGGCCACTGTCAGGCTCACCACCAGTAGTTCTAAGAAACTTTAAACCAGATTGTTATAACTTAATTGGGGGAAGAAGGGCAAACTTCAGTAATATCTCAATTCCGTATATTAAAAACATGAGGAAAATAAAAGGAGTCCATACTATCACCTCCTATTCACAAGAACCATCACACAAAATCAGCTATAAAGACAAAGATATAACAATACAGAACACAAGTTCAACATAACCCTTAAAACTGCTGTAACACAGACTCAGTTCAAAAAACGATCACATTTCAGTCAACAGCTGCACATTAAGTACTCACATTATATGCACATGGGCACCAGTTTCCCTCTCCTCATTTCAACTATGCTTCAAACCATTTCTCAAGACTCACTACTTTCATCTTGCCTTTCCAAAACTGACCTCGACTCAGCAACCCACAAAGTCTTGCTTTATTTTACTACTTCTATCAACTTCAAGAAAAAGGTATTAAAGCAAGTGTGCTTTATGTACATTTATTTTCACAATTTGCTGCGATCCTCACCCTTCCCATAATTCCACTCTGTGATCTCTTGCTTGGTATAATATGACCAATGTTCCTACTCCCACTTGAGAATACTGTAGTTCAAGATCTATTTCAACAGAAGTAACAAAGACTTTTGAAGAAAGAACTTCAATGACATCGCCATTTATCTGCAAAAAGCCACATAGATAAATACATTATAGAATGCCAGAATTTGTTTCCTAGGAAGGGAAGCTCTGGTGTTCAATACTCATAGACTATGAAACAGTTTAAAGGTTTTGTTTGCCTTTAAGAGAAGAAAAAGCTGATTCAGTTGTAAAATGAAGCCAACGATACATGCTCCTGTCTTAAAGAATTCCCTCTCCTCTTTTCATCAAAAGAGAGCAAGGCATAACACTAGCTGTTGAAAGCACTGAAACAGCATGAGACAAGCAGTACTGCCACCACACAAAGAAAATCTCCCCCTTCTATTAAGGCTGAATAAGCAGGGGCTTGTAGTCTATGACACAACTAAACTTTCACTTCATTTAAATCCCCATCTCAGAACTCATCATCTATGCTGCACACCATCTTCTTCTAAAGGTGCCTTAATGTCCTAAAGAAATCTACTTGGTTGTTTATTAATTTCACATAGGTAACAAATTTCCATTAACAAGGGAATAAAATCCAGAGGACTAAAGCTCAATTTCTTATAAAAATGAAATATTGAGGCAAATTCTAGGCAGAAGATGGAACAGAAGTGTATTTGGTGTTATATCCCACTCCTTCTTTTAACTCCACTCTTCAATTTTTACAGGAGCTCTATGTTATTTTTTTGTTTCCATCCACAACCAGAGAAGTACAAGCAATAAATTCAATCTAATATTCACAAAGCATAAAAGAAGAGAGTCAGAATATTCCCACAAGACAAGCACATGCCATATACTTTTCTCCCCCCCTATTTCTCTTATAAACTTCTGCACCACCAAATTACATGGGCAAATAAAAGGAGTATTATTCACTTCTGGAAACAGATTGATTTTCCAGATAACCACTGATTAATTAATATGCCCAAAGCAATGTATGTATATATGCACCAAGGTATATAATAACAATGCTATCCTCCTTGGAGGAAATTCCTCAAAAAAAAAAAAAAAAAAAAAAAAGAAAATATCACAGATCTTACAAAGGTAATGCTAAAAAAGAAATCCACACAAATCAGAAATTATTAGGATTATCCTGATAATGAAGATTTAGTATCTAGTCTAAGTAGATGTTTTTATAACTGCTTAAATATAATTTAATACAAATGACAAGAAAAAGGCTTCCCCTTGCCTCCACACCACATAGGGGTTTTTTAAGCACTTAAAATTTAGAGGCAGAAGCTGATGGAATTAACATTTACTGCTACTTCTGAGTTTTCAGGGAGTCTTTAAGCTAACAGGTAAAGCTAAGAGTATACATCTGTGAAACATGTGTAACCTTTTGTAAGCTGTTTGCTATGGTCTGGGGAACTAATTTTTTTAAAAAACCTATCAGATCAACAAGTTTATTCTTTACTTTCATAAGGAACATCTCAAATGCAGGGTACGTCATTAACACTGGTTTCCAGCAGAGGCTGTACTGAAAACAGCCAGCCATACCACATTTTGTCTTCCTACACGTTTTCACTACAGATTACTTAAATGTTTCCCTATCTCGGTAATGACTTACTTTGTCCATGACAAAATGCTGAGAAACATTTTTGACTTGTTTTACCACAGATTAAAGTTATAATTAAGAGGAAGCCTACTGGTGCAACATCAAAAAGCAAGCTATCATATTAAACAGTGATAGTCATGAAAAACAAGTATAGATTCACAAGAAGTTCCTCTTATTCTGAAAGCAAAGCTCAGTTTATTAACATATAATAAAATACAGTCATGCATTAAAGGGCAATACCAAAAGAAGTGAGAGAACCCATTCTCTAAGGCCACTTGCTTGCAGAGTTTAGAGGTCTTGCATGTTTTCTCCCATAAAATTTATAAGTCTGACAAAATGCCAACTAAGCTAAATGTTCTATTATGAGTAACCAGTTAATAATTCTGTTTTTCAAGCCATATTTAGGGAACACCTGCATCTACAGAAAAGCATGACAGTTTAATTTACAGAAAAGATCTTCTCTCCATGACTTTTACAGCCATAACCAAGAACAGGAGTCCACAAAGAACGTACAAGATGCTTTACCTGCAACAACTTTAAATCAAAGCTGCACAATTTCAGGCAATAGCTAACAAGATAACAGAGAGGACTTGCTTACAAGAACTTGGGAAAAACTATCAGTTGTTGGGGTTACCTTCTGACTATCAGTGTAAATCTGAAAAGAATAACTCCACACTCTTTACCGGTTAGCATCACTAAAAATCACTGCTGGATAGGACTCCAGTGGTCATTTTGTCAATCTGCCACTCCTGACATAGGGATAAACAGCATTTCCCTTCTGACAGATGTCTAATTTGTTCTTAAAGACTGTCAGCAACGAGTCCCCTCCCTGATCTAGTCCAATGGTTTGTTACTCTTAGAAGTCTTCCTCCTCAAGTAACCTAAATCTTCAGTCCTATTATTTAAAGCAACTATTCCTTGTTTTAGCCCCCATAAGCCTTTTTCATCCTTCTGGTAGCCTAATGCACATGAATAATTTAAGACTACAAGGAGATAAAAAGTTAACATCTTAATTTGTTCAGTTCTTGTGTGTTATGTTCTTCAGGTATCTTCTGCTATGAAAGCATACAAAAAGCAAGGAAACTCCTTTTCTCCAGTGCCCAAAACTGAAACAGCATTCTAACTAAAATCCTACCAGTACTGAATTCAGCAGAACAATTACTCCAAGTATTTGCCCCCTTGCTACTCCACAGTTCAGCATTTATTTTTGTGCACCAGCAGCACAAGGTTAATCACAAATGGAGCACCAAACAATCAATAACCTGCACATCCCACCTTACTCAGCTCTTGCAGAACTTGAAAACTATGTTTTGAGCAGACCTTTGAACAACAACATTCAAAATGCACTAAACACAGTAGGAAGAGAGGCGGTAGAGTTAAGAGGCACCAGACCAAGTACAGAAAACAGCCAGCTTTGCGATTTATACAAATTAAAGTGAAAATGACAAGATAATTAATAAACCAATTGGAATCTAGAAGCCTCCAGGATATAGTGCTTAAGCCTGAAATAGAAAATGAGAACTGATAAAAATTCAGAAATACTTCTTTAGCCATTAATTAACAGCATTCCCATAATGGTGCTATTAGCACAAGAACGAACAGAAACTGTAATTTGCAAAGAGCTTCACTGCAAGCAAGAGACCCTTACATGTCAGCGGTGTGTAAAGGTTTCCTGGGTGAAGGCTGGCAATGGAAAACTAGTTAAAAACATAACGAAATTAAAACAGTCTTCGATACAATTAAAAATGGAACTTAATAGATTAAACCCCTCCAACTTGTGGCTCCTCACTTGGGATGTGCATTTTATATATACATATAAAAATCAACCAGCCTTCCCTCCCCCACTCATAAACCAAAACGCAAATGCAGTTCTGAATCAGGCATCATGAAAGGTTAACAAGTACGTGAATTAACTGCAGTGGCCATGCCAAGGTTCATTCCAAGCAGCAACATAGCACCTTAAATGAACAACTCTGCTCCAACATCATAGTTTCTACTTTTCCCTGTGAGGGGTACTTCAAATCCCTCTACAGAAAACACTTCAGAATTGTCATGCGTTTATGTGCCAGCGGACAAAGCCCAAGCAAAGCACTGTCCTTATTTTAAAGGGGAATAAACAACGGCACAGCAGTTACATTAGCTAAGCCATCCAAAGGAAAAAAAATAATCCACAGAAGAAGTAGAAAGAGAATTCTTGCCTCCTGACGTCCAATACTGTGGTTGTATCAGTGTTTCCTATTTCTTTCCACCGCTGGTTAACAAAAACAGTGGTATCAGGCACGAGAGGTCCTAAGCACTGGCAAAAATACAATACTTCCACCAAGTTCTGGAACTTGCTGGGGGAAAGAGTGAAGAAAGGGAGATAAGGACTGACACAAAATTAAAGAAATATGAGGCTTAACTCTTTACAAATCGTTCAAAAAAAAATTAACTATGAAGGTACATGTTACACATGTTATTTTTGTGTGGTACTGTCCAGACTGTAAAGTTAATTATGAAGAAGTATCTCTGCCTTTAAACAGCTTTCGCTACAGAAGAGCATCAGTAAAGCAGCAAAGATCAAGGAAGAGACTGCTAAAACCTGAGGTATAAGCAGGCATAAAAGACAAGAGCATTCAGCCACAAGCAAAAGGAATTTCTGCTTGAAGAAAAGTATATTAGAAATTGCAGGGGAAAAAAATGGTAAACAGCTTGGTTAATTAACCAAATACAAAAAAGAATTGTGCTCTTTTAAACACTAATTTTATTTTTCTCATTTCTGTATTAACCTTTACTTGAAAAAAGTGAGCAAGAAAAATTCCAGTATTCTAAATCAAAACACAGACGATTTTTCCCTCAAAGAACAGAAAGATTACATCTGCCTAGTCCAAAAAAGGAAATCATGAACAGATACCTATGTCAAAATAAGAAAATGGTAGTAGATTTTATGTTTTCACACCATCTTTCATAGAAAAGGAATTTAAAAGACTGCCTAAAATCAGTAAGAGGAAATTGTCTTTTAAAGATCACAGAATTTCTGAATCTCAATACTACAGAGTATTACCGAGGACAAACTTGCCTCAGCCTTCACACTGAACAAAAAACCTGCAACAGACAGGATGAAACAGGTATTGATTGATATAAATCTCCATCACTGGGTATAACTCAGACACTGGGATCTGTAAATCTCTTACTGGTACCTTCAGCAGCAGTGATCTTGAAGGCAAAGCTAGGAAATGAAGTATCAAATGTTGATGGACCAGAGAACTTACTGGCTATTGTACATCCTACAGGTTGTAGCAGTAGACACTCCTTGCAGCACTGAGAAAGGCCTGGGCAAAAAGCTATGTACCTGGTTAAAGAGGTGCATTCAGATCTGCAAAATATAGCCTTTAGCTCATTCTGAGCTTCTGTTAAACTAGACTTTTGCTACCCCCTTGCAACCAAATTATTTTATATCCTAGCATAAAGAAAATAGGGACAAGTAGCAGGTCCTCCTTCCCATATTTAAAATAAAAAAAGAAAAAAAAGAAAAAAATAATCAGCTGCTGCTTCAAATCCTTCCCAGGAACTTCAATGAGACTAAAGGAAAAATTATCTTTGCCTTCCAAAGATAATTTACAGACTCAGATGGTCTGCTCCCTCTCCCCTCCCCCAAAACAAAACAAAAGCAGGAATTGCACATTTTCATGTGTGGGTAAACAATGAAAAACCCCAACCATGGCAGCAGGAAGCAGGAGTAGTTAGTCATTAGAGCCCTCTGACCTCTTTCTTACTGTCCCAACAGTGAGAACAGCTTCAGTCTCTGCAAAGGCAATGACAAGTGCCTCACTTAAGGACTCTTGACATATACTGTCTAAATGCTTCTAAGTTTATTGTTCATCAACATACCTAGAACAGTAACAATGACAAAGAATATGTACTCTCCCATTACTGTCTCCAGAACAACTGATGCATATGTTCTGCTTATACATTCTGGTCCAAAGGAAGGAAATTAGTCCAATGTCTTAAAATTAGTTAAATTACAGTTCCATGAGCAGTGAAAGGGTCAGGATAAAGATTAAAGACTAAACTTTAAACTGATCTATATTGCACTCTATGAAGTTGGATGGAACCCTGAAGCAAAATGAAAGAGTTGAGTCCCTGTCAGATCCCCCTCCCAGCAAAAGAAAACCCAAAAAGGTAATACTTCAGTGTAATAGGAAGCTAACAAAAACTACTGAAAACTTTTTTTTATATGCCCTTTCTGCACTGAACATGATAAAAAAGGGCAGAGGACCAATGCAGAGTTAGAGGGTGGAAAAAAGTCTTGGAGTCATAGGGGACAAAGGAAATCCAGTCCAGGAGAGTTTTACCAGTTCAGCTGTGGACTGCTGCAGATCTGAAGAAAATTTAGATGTACCCACAATTAACACTGATGCAAGTGAATCTTCAGATGTTCTCTAACAAAACCTGATGCCTTCAAGCTTTTGTTATTCACCTGTTCTATTCTGATTTTTACTTAACAGAAATTGCATTCAAGCCTTGTAAACCAGATCTCAGAAGCTATTCTCCAATTTCTTCTTAATCAACAAACCAGACACCACCAATGATCTGCATCCCCAGATTTCAAGTCTCATCTGAGCCAGAGAGCATTCAGTTGCTGCGGCTCTCCTGCCATCTCTGAAACTATTTCTTCCATACACATTATTCCCTGTGCCAGCTCCGTCCAACAACACATCCCTCTGACACCGCTTTCAAAACACCCCTTTGCAAATTTTAGTAGTTCAAACACCTTTCAGCGCAACACACCTGGGTAATCACAACTGTCTCTCTTCTGTCTGCTTTCATACAGAGAAAATCAGATCAAGCCATCTAAAGTTTTTTGTGCTTTTGGTTGTTTGATTTGAGGGATTTTTTGCACGGTTTGGGTTTTTTTTCCAGTCATTTTCTATTCATGAAGACCAAACGCTCAAAAGTCCCTGCAGCTGCAAGACTTGCATCCCAGTGTCAGTGTCACTAAATGCTGAGTAAGCACCAAACTCCTACCTTAGGAAGCATACATAGGAGAAAGAACACAAAGTCACAAAGGAATGGGGTAGGGAAAATAAAAATTTAAGCCCACAACACAGCCTGCAGGTTTTTAAGCTGTTCAGTCCCTAAATAGCCACTTTCTTCAACAGCTCATCTCATTAGCCATCAACCACAGAGCTTTCAGAAAGATCTACTTGATCATGTCCACAGATGTTCTTCCTCTCCCACACCAAAAAGACTATTTAAAACCAGATAACTGTCTACCACGTTTTCCATTAAATTTCCTATTCTGCCAACTTCATGTCTAACCGACACAATAAACCAAATTTAAGGAACGCTGTGGTGGAACACATTGAATTTCTGAGGTTCCTAAGTGGCAGTCATATACAAGTCAAGAGACTCACTTGAAATTCCTAACAGTTTACTAGCTCTAATCTTGCATTAATCTGCATCAAAATCTAAGTTTATTTCAAACACTTAAAAAAAAAAAAAAAAAAGACAGCCTTTAGTACAAAATAATCATCCTACAGAAGTTACCATTCAGGGAGACAAGGATAACTGTGGCTCAGGTGCTAAGTACTTTCAAAATTAGAGTGTTCCTAAATCATCTCTGCTATCATTCCATACAAGAGCTCAAAGTGATACAGCGAGGATTCATTTGTTGCAGGTTTTTAATTAGAATTCAGGATTTTAAGCTTTTTCAAGAAATTAAGTCAATATGTCCATGTTTTCAAGTTACTCAGCAATGGTACTTGAACCTTTAGAACTACAGTAACACAAGATGAGAGGAAAAACACATTTAGTCTGGAAACCACATCTGATAGAGCTTAATATCAGTCACACACTTGAATTTTCACCGACAGCTGTCTGAAATGAGGACTCATAAGCTTACTGGTAATAAGTAAATAAAACCCAAGCTTTCACTGCTAGTATCCCAGAGTGGTAGCTGTAACAGAGGAAAAAAAAAATCTGGAGTATAAATTCTACCATAAGAGTGTCCTTTTTAAGTATTTTTTTATCAATTTACTGAAATTTGTCCAGAATGTGAGAATATGGAATAATCTACATCACATTCAAAGCTAGAAATATTCAATTTAAGACAAAAAATTATGCAAGACTAAAAACATACAAGACTTGAATATACAGGTTTTAACAGCAAAATGACAACCTACTTACAGTTAACTATATTCTACAAAACATTACAAGTGTTTAAACACCAGTGCAGGTAGCTGTCAAAACCACTTCTTAAATATATGTGTATGCATTTATGTACAACCAGCAATGCAATGTACTTCAAAACTGTACTCTGCCAACACAGAAAGTTCTCCATCACAGTGAATTCCACAAATCCTAAGAGATATAGAAGGAATGGGAATAGCCTGTATTGTTATTACGAGTGTTACATCATATGAAAGAGAGCACTGCCACACATGGCAATGCCTACCAAGGGAAGAAAAAAATGATCGTTTTCTGATACAAATTGCAAGAAATAACTTCTTTTTCCAGAGATGCTCAGTCTCTTGAGTTATGCTCCTACTGAAAAAAAACCACCACATTTATATATACATTAAAAAAACAGAAGGTAATCTCCTAAAGCATCAAAGCCACCTGGTTTACTACTTAATTCCCAAAAAGCACTCCCGCTTTTCTCTCCTACTATCATCCCCCCAAGTATCTATTAGCTTGGTGGAATTTACAAAACCAAGATTCCCCCATTCAACTACTAGGCATCATGTGGTAAACCACTATATTTTTAAACAAAGTGCCCTTTCAACAACATGTAACATACTTTGAAGCAAAGTTGCGTTGCTAGATATCCAGAAGCTGAAACAATTTTTAAAGCTATTTCAACAAATTACATATTCAAGACACAGAACGCTATTCTAAGAATATTAATTTCTGGCTTAAGTACTCCAATACACTACTAGTTGATTGCTATGTAAACTACACATGCTTAGTACTTTTAATAATACCTAAAGCTGAGGCTGAATAAAGCTTAGAGCTTTTGACATATAAATCCTATGCCATCTTTCTTTTACGTGTACATTTTAACCTTCTCACAAAATAAAAGGTCAGCCAACACAAACATCAATCCAAGCCACGTTCTACAAAAACTGAATTTAAGACATAACAGCAGAAAAGACAAATTAATTTCAGAACCGTTCTCTTGTTGAATAGCCTGTAGAGGTTAGTCCTATGAGAGAAAAGGTTTCCCAGCAACTAGTGTCCCCTCCCTCATTTGGGATTTTTTTTTTGGTCTGTTTTGTTAACAGTACCCCAGATTTTAGGTCCATTTAATTCATTGCACAGGCTCCAATCTCAAAGGTACACATACACATTCTTCACAGAATCCCAGCCATAAACCCTGCTTTAAGAAATCCAAGGTCCCCATCTGCAAATCACACCATAGGGGCAGAGGTGTTTCAACAAAGATACAAGGTAGGATAACAGCCTGATTTCAGAGGTAACAAAAAAAGGAGTGGGTGGAGAAAGGAAGCGGTGGAATTTTGGATATGGTCAACATCAGTAAGGTAACAAGCTGTTCCAAATAACTACGTAACATTTAATATTTTCTGGCTCCAATCCAGTTATGCTCTTGACCTTACCCAGGTCTTATAGAATCAGAGATGATCAAGGCAGATTAGCTTTGAGGAACATGGGACTTTTCCAATTAACACGGGGAAAAAAAAAAAAAAAAAAAAAAGGATATTAAACAACCAAAGGAGTCAGAATTTTTAAGAGTCACTGCAATACCACTTCACTTTTAAGCTAACATTTGCATTAAATACTTAAATATGAATCCTCAAGTGTTTCTCCTTTCAAGTGAACTTTTTGTTCAACGCATTTACTACAGCACTGCTATTATCCTAGTCAAACCGCCAAAAACTGAGCTGCAGGCTGACGCTGCAAGAGTGCTAGGGCCTACAGGATACACTCTGCTTTCAGAGCACTTAAATAAGACTGACTGCAAGTCAGCTAACACAGAAACAATACAGTGAACAGTCTTTCAGCCAGAAAACAAAATAAAAAAGGGAGAAATCAAAGAGAAAGACTACCCTTTGTTCCAAAAAAGCATCATCTGAGTAAAGGAGGTTGGGAAAGAGAATGGATGTGAAAATTGGCAATACAGAGCATATGCTTCAACATTAGTCCCAGGGATTTGAGGCGAAAAAATACAGTTACAGCTGCAGAAGTACAATTCTCACCATACCCCAAAACCGGGTTTTCAACCGAAAAAAAAAATATCAATTTTCTTCAAGGGGTGCAAAGGCTCTTCCATCTAATTCAACTTCTGTGGCACCAGTCGGGTCACTCCAAAGCCAAGCTGAGGAACACTTGCTCCCCCTTCCCCGCTACAGATTTAGAGGGCTGTCCCCGGGTGAAAACGTGGATGTGACCAAAGAGCTGCCTCTCCTTGGATCACACAATCCTACTCTCCAGCGAGTGCAGTAACAGAACGAATTAAAAAAAGAAAAAAGAACAAACCAAAAAAAAAAAAAACCAAACCAAAACCAAAACACAGAACAGCCAAAACCAAACCCCCAAAAACCCCAACACGCAAAAAAGAAGAAACCTCAACCACTTCCCCTGCGCTCCCACTCAGGCTGTAAGAGCAACCAGAGCTTTACCAGCACGGCTGGAGAGAGGAAGGGGCAAAGCCAGGCAGCCCGGCAGCGAGGGGACACCCCCTCCTCCTCCTCCCTTCCCTTTCCCTTTGTTTACTTTACGGACCGTCCCGCTCCGCCTCGCCGAGCCGCGGCCCCGCCAGCAC
>NW_020799095.1:149809989-149865788 GCF_003259725.1 Athene cunicularia
TACTTAATTCCCAAAAAGCACTCCCGCTTTTCTCTCCTACTATCATCCCCCCAAGTATCTATTAGCTTGGTGGAATTTACAAAACCAAGATTCCCCCATTCAACTACTAGGCATCATGTGGTAAACCACTATATTTTTAAACAAAGTGCCCTTTCAACAACATGTAACATACTTTGAAGCAAAGTTGCGTTGCTAGATATCCAGAAGCTGAAACAATTTTTAAAGCTATTTCAACAAATTACATATTCAAGACACAGAACGCTATTCTAAGAATATTAATTTCTGGCTTAAGTACTCCAATACACTACTAGTTGATTGCTATGTAAACTACACATGCTTAGTACTTTTAATAATACCTAAAGCTGAGGCTGAATAAAGCTTAGAGCTTTTGACATATAAATCCTATGCCATCTTTCTTTTACGTGTACATTTTAACCTTCTCACAAAATAAAAGGTCAGCCAACACAAACATCAATCCAAGCCACGTTCTACAAAAACTGAATTTAAGACATAACAGCAGAAAAGACAAATTAATTTCAGAACCGTTCTCTTGTTGAATAGCCTGTAGAGGTTAGTCCTATGAGAGAAAAGGTTTCCCAGCAACTAGTGTCCCCTCCCTCATTTGGGATTTTTTTTTTGGTCTGTTTTGTTAACAGTACCCCAGATTTTAGGTCCATTTAATTCATTGCACAGGCTCCAATCTCAAAGGTACACATACACATTCTTCACAGAATCCCAGCCATAAACCCTGCTTTAAGAAATCCAAGGTCCCCATCTGCAAATCACACCATAGGGGCAGAGGTGTTTCAACAAAGATACAAGGTAGGATAACAGCCTGATTTCAGAGGTAACAAAAAAAGGAGTGGGTGGAGAAAGGAAGCGGTGGAATTTTGGATATGGTCAACATCAGTAAGATAACAAGCTGTTCCAAATAACTACGTAACATTTAATATTTTCTGGCTCCAATCCAGTTATGCTCTTGACCTTACCCAGGTCTTATAGAATCAGAGATGATCAAGGCAGATTAGCTTTGAGGATGGCGGCGGGGCCCTGGGCCGGACCGAAGGGCTCTTCCCTCCCTCCCTTCCCTCCCCGAGGCAGCGCGGATCCCGAAGGGCCGGTGGAAGGCGGACGGGGGGGTGTTAGTTCGGGAAGAGGGCAGGTTTAACCCCTTGTCCCCGCTCCGCTTTCCCCACCTCACGTCCTCGGTGTCTCCCTCCTCTCGGGGGGCGTCCCACATGCTGGGAAGCGTGAAAACGCCTCAGGTCCGCGGCCTTCCCTGGGACCTCCGGCCTGCCTTCATTTCCACGGCGGCACCGGTTGGCACGATTGTTCTCTTGTTTCAAGACGGGCATGTTCTCTTTCAAGGAAAGATTTGCATGTTATATACGACCACAGCGTTTGCATGCTTGTCAGTCACTGAGTACATTTAATAACCTAAGTCTGAAATAGTAATTATAAAAGTCCCTGTTAATCCATTGCTTACCTCTAGTGGCAGTTGAACTCAGATTTTGCTTTTCCAAGTGCCCCAGGCAGCCTGAGCTTGAGCAGATCCTGAGCCTCCACCTCTGGAAGTTGCCATGTGTCTGGAAACTGGAGGTAGGATGCATTTTGCTTTGGTTTAAGCCTCCCTGCAGCTGAGCTACCTGCCGGCGCTGCCTTTACAGTTCATGGGCGACTAGTCAATGGCATCTGGGGTGTCACTGATCTGATTAAACATGGGTAGTTTACTTCAGGGTAAAGCAAGTCACGCGCTTAAACTTACCTATGTTCCTTAGTTTTCCAAGCACTATAAGGAAACTCAAGCGAGGCATGTTAAGCAAGTAGATACCTAGATTGTAAATACAGTTTTTCAGGTGAATCTCACCTAAAATGTCCCAAGCCCCTACAGGAGCCAATCCATCAGGTAAACTCTAAACATGATACAAATGCATTAAGCACCATATAAAAATAAGTCCTAGAATCTCTCTTAAACAGCAGTACAGTGTTCCTATCCATCTTTTATAGAAATGCTTGGCCATTAGAGGAGAGAGACCTTTAACCAGCAGGCTGTAGGCTGGGTAGGATAGCAAACACACTCTACCCTTTCTACTGGAGCTGGACGACTATGCAGAAATGAAGGAAGGAAGGAAGGAAGGATGATTTCAGTTATTTTATAATTATTGGTCTTGGGATCACTATTGATGCTCTTGCCAGAAAAGGTAGAAATGTGTTAATTAAAATTACCGATGACAGAAAGTTGGGAGACATCAATAAAGTGGATGTTCACAGTAACACACAGGAAAAATTGAATGCTCTTGAGGACTGGGATAGTAAAAATGGAAGGAAATGCATGAGTAAACCAGTATATTTTCTGATTAGTACACGGGAAAGGGGTGGTACAAATATTGGAAAGAGAAAATGAAAGGGAAAATGGAGCTTCATAAATTTTTATGATATGGTTGTTAGCAATAGCAGGGAATTGCACTAAATTACCCTTCAAGCATTTGATGCCAATTATTAATTATTGCTCCTTTGTCTCAAACTTCATCCAAAGACATCAGTGCTCTAGCTTCTGAGCAAACTTGTGAAGAAGATAGTTATCCCCATTTTCTACACTGGAAAGCAGAGACAGTATTCAAGTTGCCAAATTCACACATTATTCACTGGATGAACAGGCCTAAAAACAAATAGCTCCTCTCCAGGGCTATATCCTATTCATACAAGATAGTAGTAATACCTACTTTCTGTCATGTGTAGTATATCCTATTGATTTTATATACAGGTTTAATAAACATTTCAAATGTCCTTGCTTTAATAAATAATTACTATTCCTGTGTTTTTATAACTTTATCCTCTGCAGGTTCTCTGGGCAACATCAATGTACCAACAATTTCCATTTTACAGGTGGAGAAACTATTGAGCAATGTGGGTGTTTTATTGAGGAGACAGAATAAAGCCAAAGCAATGGCAGAACTGTGAATCTGTTTCTTATATTTCTGCTCAATCTTTTCATAGTTATAGTTTTTCATATGGAAGTGAAGTATGCTGTTTGAAGTCCATGGGAGCTTTCCTATTGATTTTAACAGGATGAAGGCAAGCCCAAAATAATATATCAAACTGATGGTTTATAGGACAAGTAGGATGATAGTCATGGCTTCCGTGGGGGCTATAAGGCATCCAGATTCAAATCTCTGCTGGTTTTAGTCCCTTCCACCTTCAGGACCTTATAAAAAAAAAAAAAAAGCCTGTGGGAAAGGCACTTCCAGAAGCTCATCCATCCCACCTATTGAGAATACAATGAATCACTCTGTCAGTACCCCTGTTTTTTTCAGTTGAGTACAGGAGAGCCTAGGTAATTAGCCTAAATCTTTACACAGCTGAACTTTTCTAAGTTGTGACTTGCATCTTTGTCTTCTGAGATTCATGTTTTCTTCTGATTTTTGAGAACTTGCGCAGAAAAGTAAAATAATTTTCTTGCCTGCTTTGTCTACACAGAGGTTGTTGGTAGGTGGAAAAAAGACTGTCCATATAATTTATTATCAAATGATTAATATTGAGCTAAGACATTTTGTTTAATACTAATGGTGTTATTTGTCCAGTCCATGCCATTATCTCATTTAATTTACAGTAGTTATTAAACCTCTGCTGCATTGGTATAAACAAAAAGGTAGGAAACTTCATTATAGTGTAGCATGTATTGTCTTTCCTTTTATTAAGTGATGGAGCTGGGGTTAATGGCTCTAAAGAGAACAAATTCTTTCCGGTGTTTTGGAGCACAGCTGCAGTCAGGAATCTTCAGCTTTTCTGCAGGATAGTAAATATTCATTAAAGCAACCAGAGTGATCAGGCTTATGAGGCAGGTAGTTCTGAACTGCAGGGTTATTTCAGATTGTGACAATGAAATGCAGGGGAATTTGGGGGAAAAAAAAAAAAAAAGAAAATGACAAGATGTTAAATATTTCACAAAATACACAGTAACATTCATCGTAAGAGGGTTTTTTTTAAAATCATCTAAGTCAACCTCAGATGAAGAAGTCTTCAACTGCACACATAAGGGATCTACATAGTACTCTGACACAGGTGAAGGAAAAGTGTATTGTAAATACCTATTTTACAAGTAAAAATAAATAAGATAGAAATAAAATGACAGTGCCCATCTTACCAGGGTTACAATCTGTTGCAAATCTGATGCTGCAAGTTTTTCTCATGTGGGAATTTTCATATTTAGTGGGGTCAACAGGACCTGGAGGGATCAGTTCCTCCATTTAACAGTGAATAACGTTGCCCAGATGGAGGATGAGTGTTACAGCGACGGGGGGCACAGTCCTATGTGCAGCCTCATGGTTAGAAGGTACCGACCTGAACAATGAAAGGCACCAAAATGTTAATAATGTTAATATGTACATCTCTGCTTCTCTATGGAAAAAAAAAAAAAAAAAAAAAAAAAAAAAAGCAAGCCATTATATTAGCATTTCTGGGTGGCGTTTAGAGTAGAAATTGAATGCGAAGTTACCTGTGGAGGTTTTTCTAATTTATGAAAAAACAAACCAAAACAAAACACATAGAAATTCTTAAGAAAAGCTCCAAGGGAAATGGGAAAGATTACACAGGACCAGGAACGAAATTTCAGGTAGAAAATTTGGTGTGGAAAAAAACTAATTAACAGCTGGGGGACCTGCTTGATGAGTTGCTGTTATTAACTAAGACCTCCAAAGCAAATGTTAATGTGTTAATTAGAAGCAGGCTAATAACCTCCTAGATTTCCCAGCAGGAAACAAAAAAACCCAAACCAAACACAACACTATTTTTTTCTGGATATAACCAGCTAAAACCAAATATGGCTGCAAGGGAACACTCCCAGTACTGCTGCTTCATTTTCTGATGTGTTTGCAGCATTGCTACCCTCAGAGTAACGTAGACCACCTTACCCAGCCTTTTGGCATGGTGACTATGTAGAAGCATGGGATCCAGAAGTTTATTTATCTTTCTAGAAAATCAAACAAAATCTCTGTCCTGACTGGTAGCTTTGATTTCTAGAAAAAAAGGAAAGGTCCCACGCTGGCTGAGTTAACTCATTCCAAGTGAGGAATGAAAATTAAAAGGAAAGAGAAGAGATTCATTCTCTGTCCTGTCGGTACAAAAGCGCAAGAGAGTTGGGACACTCTCAGATGGAGCTGTTAGTGTGATGGTAAAGGAAGTAAAATTCATGATCTATCCTAAAGGTCTCTACTTTCCATCAGAGATTCTTGTCTTCTCATTTTATTTCATGATAGAAATCAACCTCTTCCCTCCTTCCCTCCCTCCCTCCTTCCATCCGTCCATCCCTTTTTGTCAACCAAAGCTCAAACAAGCTTGTAGCTGAGCAAAATCAAACACTATATTTTAAAATTGCATTCTGTTGAGACCAAGCAGCATGAAAGCATTAAGTTTTTATGGACACGTAGAAATGCTTGAATTCTTTGACTTATCTTCTGCAGTTTTCTACCATTCTGATGCCTTGAGCTGTGTTGCACACTTCTCTCAGAAAGGCTCAAGAGAGAGGGAGGGTGTTCAGGGGTATGTACTGTCAGGGGGCCACAGCTTGTGGGGCAGCCTGGATTGGAGCCGCAGTGCTTACGTTCCAGGAGTGCACTTGGTGGCTTTCCCAGAGCCTTTCATCTCCTTCCAGTTCTGAGCCAACCAGCAATCCTTATATTTTCATTTAGTCAAACTGGTACTGAAAAAAATCCTTTTTTTAAAAAAAAATAAATTTCCTTCCTTACACAGTTCTGATTCTTTGTCATTAATCAGATCAAGTCAGCTTTTTGCAGGAACTGCGACAGTAGCGTCATTACTCTGTTCTCTGTCAAAGCCCTCCCAAAATCCCTTCAGCTGCTTTGGTAAGCTCACACTTTTTCTGTAGAGCCCCTTGATGTGTAAAATGTATGCGATGTTTTGATCAAAGGAGTTCTTGTACTTAATGCAAATTTCAACACACTTATAGCAGTCAGATGTAGACGTATAGATCTAATCCTCCTGATCTCCACTTGGCCCAGGGGACATCAGTCTGGCTAGCAAGGAGGGCAGGGATGATTGGTGAGGAATATTTTAACTACTTTAGTTTATTTTAAGACTGTGTTAAGCTTTCTCCATTTATGGTAAGATTAACTAATGTTCTGAACACCTGTCGCCTAAGAGGTTACAATGACCATATTTTGGAAAACTTGCCTTTTTTTCTCTTTTTTTTTTCAACATCTGAGCAAATGGCAAAAAAAAAATTCTCCTTTCTACAATCCTTTTGGACACTTTAAATGGTGCTTTAGACATCAGAGAATAATTTTCTGTAGATATATTTTCAAACACAATACCCAGTACATTAAGTAGGGATACTGTTTTCTCTGGGTATTGATGGTCATTGCTGAGCTGTCTCATATTCAGTGAATGATTTCAAATGGATATGAATATTGATTCTTCTAATATGCTCTTTATTTTCCAGTCTCTGTTTATTCAACTGTAGTAACTATAAATTTGTTATCAACCTGATTTTTAATTCTAGGTGGAAGAGTTCTGACGAGACAATATCACTAGTCATCCTGGAATCTGTCCCAGAATGATGAAGGCTTTGATACTACTTTGATTTGTATTTTAGGAGTGGGATACAGGACTGGGTGCTTGTCCCATGTGCCTTTCCTCTGAGTTACAGGGTTCTCCTCATCTTCCCTAAAGTTCTGGCCCTGGAAATTTAGTCTTTCTCTCCACTAGAACAAAAGAGTGGTGGATAGGGCTCTAATCGCTCCAGTGGACCAAGCTTTGATAGATGTGTTGCACTCTGGGACATGGTGAAGAGTCTGGGACATGTTCTAGCACGCACTTCTGCGGGGGGTGTGTGTGGGTGAATCTTCTATCCTGTGTCCCGTTTCAGAGACAATCCCCTTGCATTACATTTCCCTCTCATTAAAAAGAGTAACTTTAAGCTATAGTCAAGATACTGCTGACCTGTATGAAATCATTTTACGATGGCTGCATGGAGAGTCCCTGCTGCCCACATGAAGTCATTACTTGGGAACCACGGAATGAGTGACCTCATAAATTTAAGTCAGCCAGGAGGTAGAATGCTTCTGTCATTCCTCTGATTTGTTCATCCTATGCTGCTTTGAAAGCTGGAATAAAAATGGAATAAAAGAGGATTGTAATTTTCTTGAGTTCAGGTCCTTGCTCTTCAGTTGCCTAATTAAAAATTGATCACTTACTCTCATTCAGGATTCTGCAGAGGAAGGATACTGCTCTTGCACAAAGTTTTTGAAGGGAGGATCTGCAATGGATAAAATATGGAGCTAATTATCATAGCAGATATGTTCAGAAGACAGTGATGCACTGGAAAATACTTTATTTGCAGGATTGTCAAACTCATGAATATCCTGTTCTTCATCCCTCCAGTACACTGGCTGACAATTACTGTCACATGTGCATTTGCAGTATAGAAAAAGAGAGATTTACTGTATTGTCCTTTTTCCCATGTTACATGCAGTTCTACTTACTAGTACAGGCACAACAACTTTGCCTTTTGGAAGTGTTCTGTGAAGTGCCTTTGCATCCGATTACCTCAATACCACACTTGACTTTGTTTACTTTGTAGGAAGAACATTGCACCAAAAAAAAAAAAAAAAAGTTAGAAGACCTGTGTTTTGACTTAAATCAGTATGTTTTGATTTGAGGGCACATATAGGAAGGAGTTCACATTTTACAATAACCTTTGAAGAACAGACCACATTCCTTAACAATTGTTTTCTTTTACATCCTCATATTGTCTGCCATTTCAGCTTGATACAGCAAACACTGAAAACAAATAGTTCTTTTTGGTTCCTTTATCCTGAAAACAATAGCTGTAACAGAAAGATTGCAGCCAGATGCATTTTAGTTTGCAGAAAGATTTTTGATTTTCGTGGCAATCTAACATTCTTGCATCAAAGTCACAGCTATAGAAATGTGAACTGACAGCAGCTCAATCATGTCTAACACGGCTTTTAATCAGAATTTGTTCTTGAAAACGTTACTTTCTCCCCAAAAAGAAAAAAACTGTGATAGTTTTAATTTTTATTGAACCACATTAAGAAGTATGACTATTTATAACAGAATTATTGCATTGAATAAAGGCTGCTTCAGGAACAGTGAGAGAGGAGTGTAACAAATTACGGATTTCTCTTTCTAAAAGAATCAAACATTTTTTTCTTATGAGTGTCTGCCTCTAAAAAGTTATCTGGCGGCTTTAGTATACAAAAAGGGAAGGAGCCTTGTAAATCAGATGTGGGTTATTTCTTATGTATAATATTTAGAAACATTGTTTGCACATCACAATATTAACTTTGTAAGAGTATTATTTATCAGCATAATATATATATACAGGATATTTACCTGTCAAAGAGTTTACAAATTGAAGCAGCAGTGCAGTGTTAGGTCTTTTTTTCTACTGCGAACTTCATGGGGGGGTTTAATGTCATTTAGTGTTTTGACGCTTCCAACTCTAGTCTGTAAAATAGGCGTAGTAATTTGATAGCTATGGGAAGACATCGGAAGATATCAGAGAGGTTCAGAAAAGAGATTGAAGCTGCCTGAACATTGAAGACTAAGTGTGTAAGCTAGTGGGCTTTCTCTTTCTTCATCCAGTTGTTTTCCCAACCCCCTTATCTGTACCTTAGAAAAAAACTCCTAATTTCAGTGAAAGACTGGAGTTGTGTGTATGGAGAAGCTAAGATTTCCATGGTGTTTTGTTTCGATGTTCCTAGATCAGCCCCTGTCAGACTTTTTTTTTTTTTTTTTAAATCTATTGATGTTAAGCTAGTTACAGTCTGAGCTGCTTTGTTTATTTACCAAGCAGGTGCAACAAGTGTAGAGATTTTTCAAGCTCCTGTTAGTTGCCCCAATGCTGTCTTTCACTGTGTTTTAAATCAGACTATTGCAACCAAAATGCAATAAAGTAATACATCTGTAGCAAAACATGTAATAAAAAAGATCATTAAGACGTTTGAGAGATTTCATACTTAAAAAACAAATTCTTGTCAGTAGAGGTACATATTGGTGCCCTTTGGTGTAAGGAGAGGAGCCCTGCAAGTTGTCTGAAAACAGAAACTCACAGATGTTGACATCAAGAATAGAAATAAAGTCCATCACTTCTAACCAGGTGCCAAGGAAGATCTTAATATCTGCAGAGAATATTTTTTTCCTTAAGTTCACATTGAAATCGTGTGTAAATATTCTCAGAAACATATGATATTTGGGGAATATTTATAGATTTTTGTCATTGTTATGATTTAGTGAGGGAAAAAAGGCTCCTTGAGCATATCAGGGTATTCCAGTGACTAGCTCAGAAACTGGGAAGCAGCTGCAGAGCCACCAGTTGAAATGCCCGGGTTGGCAAACAAAGAGCCTTAGGCTGTTTGCTGCCTTTCTCCCAGATATTAGCATCTGGGCTACTTGGCATGTGCACCTCTCCTGCCCTTCCTATAGCGAGAGACCACTTGTAGGCTTTAGTTTTATTTTATATGGTTATCTGTATGCTTTAAAGAGTGTCAGTCTCTGTTAATCTTTATAATATGTCAGAAGTGAGAGTTCAAGAATCATGAGAAGCTTTTTAGTACACTGAAAAGCAATTGTCTTTGCTAAGGACCAGATTATACCAACTGCCATAATATAATATGGTTTGTGCACACATATAATATGCACATTGCAATAATGTTCTTAACATGCATGTGCACATGATTATAGCGTGCTACCAGGAGGGGAAAAGTGCATCTGGTATATGTAAAGAGTATAAAGAGTATTTGTAACTAGTGCAGAAAGTAGGATTTCACTTTCGTGTTATTAGCTCTAAATGAAAACAACACTGTGTTTTAGAGAAGTTCTCAGTTTAGCAAGTTTTAAGATGACTAGTTATACAATAAATAGATTTCTAAAGTTATTAAATATTTATAGATAGGAAAAGAGAAGTAATTTACAGAAAATCCCTTCAGGGAACCTGGCTTCTGCTTCCATTTTGTTTGCCAAGCCATGCACAATTTTACTTAGCCATGTTATAAAGCTGAGGCTGACCTTAGAGATTTTTTAAATTAATTCCGAAGTTTTTGTTTTGTTGGAGGCAAATTGCATCTAACTTTTTTAACCATAATACAGTACAACAAGCTCGTGTCTTTTAAGTACCGCTGGATCGTGGTATAAATTAGTACTCTTCCTGTACAAAACTTTATCTTTTAATAAAATTACTTATTAATTTTACAGCTGTTGCTATTCTGATCTCAAATGCATGTGTTCAGTCTTACCATTAGATTTCTCTTCGTGGGTCGAAAAGTTTCAAAACAATTATTTAATTATTTAAACTTTTTCTAAATATATTCTACTACAAAAAATCTAACTTCCAATGTTTTGTGCACAGAATTACTATCTTATAAGGTGTGCTTCAATACGGTACCTGAGAGATTTCAGACTCAGTCAAACTGGACTGTTTGAAAGCAGCATCGCTGGTCATGTGGAAAAGATAGAAATGTCAAGTTTTGATAAAATATTACGTGATGTTTGGCAATAGAGCTTCTGGAATTTCAAGTTTATCTGTAATTTCCCTGCAGTGGAGAGAACACCCTTTCTCTAGGGCTGGTGAAGTGTTGGAGCAGTTTCTAGCAGAAAATATGAGAAAGTTCATAGCCCTAGATTTTATGTGGATAGATCCAGTCCCTGCACCACTTCAGTCAGTCTCTGCCTGAGAAGTATTCCACAGGAAACAAAAAATTAAAAAGAATTAAAATAAAAATAAATTCAATAGCAATAGTAGTGTTATTTTTAACGTACTGTGCTGAACAATGTCCCCTCAGTAAAAATAACACAAATACTAGACTATTGACCACAATAAATGAGGACTGTTTTAGAGTCCATTAAGCTTCTATTGTCTTTCTTACCCTGCAGCTGTAGTGTCAAGTATTAAAATTACTGGAAAGTCACCTGTGGAATATTTGATGTCCTTAAATACAGGCTTGGTGACGTTTATTTTTAGGTACATAGATCAACAATCCTTCATCATTTTGCCTTTTTGCTCTAAATTAAAGTATTTGTCTTGAATTTCAAGAGACATACTTAATACATTCATTCATGAGCTAAAATAAACCAAAGTGAACCCACAGAGGAAGAGATTACTATAGGAGAATGGCTTTTACTAATGTTAAACTGGCCAAATATTTGCAGCTTTGCAATGATTCATCCTTTTTCCTCTCTTGTTCAGCAGAATTTTGGAAGAACAGACTAAGGAAGGAGCTAATGATACTCCTAGTCCAAAAGAAGATCAAGTCCTTTTTTGGTGATTAATTTGATCTGAACTAAATTCTTCATTGCCATAATGTGGCCACAGAAGTGAGCAAAACTGTCTCTATTTATCCCAACTGAGGAACAAGCCCTTTCTCTTACGCTTTTATTCATATTTATTATTTATTTTAAAATAAATGCTACTATTTAACATTAATTATTATTTTTATGAAAGGAAATACTCAGACCTGGGGACCGATAAGTAGGGCAACACATAGATTGGCACCATCCTGCAAAGAGTGAGGTTGGGACTGAAAGCAGTGCCCTGCTATCACCAACTGCCTTGTGGTATGAGCCTGATCCTGAAGTGGTCGCATTCAACCACAGAACAGTTAACTTCCCACTCCTACTTAAGGGTGTGGAGTAGTTGCAAGTGAGAAACCTTCTTTCAGTCTCCATCCAGTGTTTTGTCTGCGATGTTATTTGTCTTTGCCTTTTTCACCAGGTTGTACCTTAGGTTGAACAGTTCTTTTCTTTCCTTTCCCTTCTTTCCTCCTGTTCTGTATCTACAGGCAGCTGCCAGTTCCCCTCTCTCCCTTTAAGATCCCTTCACTCTCTTAAATAACTTCGTTCCCCATTCACTTTTGAGTCCTCTTCCTTGAGCATCTGCAATACAAGGAGATTTGCTCAGTCCCAGCTGTCTTTGGGAGTCACTCAGATACTTCCCTCTGCAATAAAAATGAGCTGTAGTGTTTGGGTTTGTTCACTTCGAAGACCACTCCCAGGGTGTGAACAGGCAATTCTATAGGTTTCTCTCCCTTTGTCCTATAGAGTCCTCCAACACCCTTTACACCCTCAAAGCAAATTCAGTTAGCCCTTAAGGCAACAGGGAAGAGCCCCAAGAGCCCCACATAGATGCATCAGTCCTCTCTAGAGAAGGTTTAGCCCTGCAAACCACACACATCATAGAACGGTTTGGGTTGGAAGGGACCTTTAAAGATTGTCTAGTCCAAACCCCTGCCATGAGCAGGGAATATCAGAAAGACAACCATGCTCCTGGGGTGCATCCAGAGCAGTGTGGGCAGCAGGTTGAGCAAGGGGATTCTCCCCCTCTGCTCTACTCTCATGAGACCCCCCTGCAGTGCTGTGTCCATCCCTGGGGGCACCAACATCAGAAGGACACAGACCTGCTCGAGGGGGTCCAGAGGAGGCCACGAAGATGCTCCGAGGACTGGAGCAGCTCCCCTGTGAGGACAGGCTGAGAGAGCTGGGGGTGTTCAGCCTGGAGAAGAGAAGGCTCTGGGAGACCTTATAGCAGCCTTCCAGTGCTTAAAGGGGCTACAGGAAAGTTGGGACACACAGTTTAGTATGGCCTGTAGTGACAGGACAAGGGCTGATGGTTTTAAACTGAAAGAGGGTAGATTTAGACAAGATATAAGGAAGATATTTTTTACTGTGAGGGTGGTAAAACACAGGCACAGGTTGCACAGAGAGGTGGTAGATGCTCCATCCCTGGAAACATTCGAGGGGAGGCTGGACGGGGCTTTGAGCAACTGGATCTAGCTGAAGATCTCCCTGTTCATTGCAGGGGGGCTGCACGAGATGACCTTTAAAGGTCCCTTCCAACACAAACCATTCTCAATTCTGTGATTCTATCTTCCACTAGATCAGGTTGCTCAAAGCCTTTCCAACCTGACCTTGAACACTTCCAGTGGTGGGGCAAAGGACCCCACAGCTTTGCACTTCCTTGTGCAGGGGCTGGGGATCATTCACCCTGCCAGATATATTTAGCATTCTCAGGCTTGCAGTTTCCCTCATCAAAGAGAGTCCTTTGGGCCAGGGTTTTAAGATGCCAAGTCCTCAACAGCAATACTCAAAGTATTCTCATCCCTTGCTTTTCACTCCAGCTCCATGCTACCACAACCATATCAGTAAAGATGCTTGAGGGAATCTGAGTCACTTGTCTCCCTTGTCTGAGTGGGACGTGACAGGGGCTGGGCTGGGAACTGGACTGTGGAGCTTGTCTGGCTTAAAAAAATACGTTGGCATACTCAATCATTATACAGTTTTCTTAAATATAATTAAAGGTTCTAAGATAATTGCACACAAACATGCATATCAGTTGCAGGAGCCAGAAGGGAGTTAAAAACCTTAAGATTTACTTCCATTTCTTTACTTTTCCTCTTACTTGGATTTAAATAGAAGCACCAATTTCTAATAAAATAAAGGAATATTCTCATTGCTGATCCATCTCTTCATGTCTAAACGAAAAAAAAAAACCCACATTCAGAGCTTTGTATGCAGAATGCACCAAGGAGAAATACTGCATAAAGGCAATCGAGAGTCTGAGAGTTATTTCCAGGAAGCCTGTTTTATCCACAACTTCTACCTGTGTGTTTCTATAATACCTCCACCTCTGTGATGTTTCATCTGAAGAGCTCAAAGCACATTATAGGTACAGGTTTAGCTAAACTGATCATGGTCTCTGAAAGGTAAGAGGATTCCCATCTGCAGGCGTGCCAGGTGGTACCTCAACAGATAAAACATCCTGCTCAAGGTCAGAAAAATGAGTCGGTGGCAAAGCTGGAAGAGAACTTACAGAGGTGAGTTTAATATGTAGTGATGGCAGCCAGCTGCCTTGCTGCAGCTGTGCTCAGGGAACATTGATCTTATTCTTGTTGATATAAGTGAACTTCTCTAGACAAAGAATCACACACAAACCCAAACCATTTATCATCTGTTAAGAGCAGAGCACTCTAAAATGTTAGGCCATCACAACTGTAATGCTGGCAGTCATTAGTAAGCACCAAAGTGGTGATGGTTTTCCTCTCCATTCTTGATGCATGTTTCCAGAAAGCTTTGGTCCTATGTAAAATTATCTGCTAGACTCTTAGCTTGGTAAACACATAATCTGATCATGGAGTACTTCAGCCTGAAAACCCTTCCACCCCTCATACTTCTTTTAAATGTAGTATTCAAGGATCTTTCCATTTTGACATGCTAGTCATGTTTCTGGAAGGAGAAGCAGCTAGCTTATAACTAAGTCCCTAGAAGCCTGAAAAGAGAAATCTATAGCTTCAATACCTGCAGTGAAATTGCTGTGCTGTTAGAGGCAAGGTGCAAACTTGGCCTGCAGGTAAATTGAAAACTGACGTTTGAAAAATCTTTGGACAATGCCCTTAATATATGCTGTAACATTTCAGCAGCCCTGAAGTGGTCAGGCAGTTGGACTAGATGATCACTGTAGGTCTCTTTCAACTGAAATTCTGTTCTATTCTATTCTATTCTATTCTATTCTATTCTATTCTATTCTATTCTATTCTATTCTATTCTATTCTATTCTATTCTATTCTATTCTATTCTATTCTATTCTATTCTATTTCTCACAAAAGGAAAATCCAAAAGCCCAAGGTGTGGAGAGTAAAGTATAAATCCATACTCCTTTCCATCATCCATCTATTCTCATTGGAGTTGTACAGTAACAGTAAGGAGAAAATAAAAACTTCAGCAAGGTGCCTTAGACATCTTTGATTCCCCCAGCACTATATTAACTATCTGCTGGTGGCACTCAAAAGAGATAAAAAAAAGCAAAATCATAGCTTCTGTCCCAGATGGGTAAATATAAAAATGACTACAGAATGGGCAAGCAGTATTTCATCTGTCCCCTGCCAGCTATAGTAGAGATACCCCACTCTTCTCTATCTATAGGTGACAGGATGAGTGTTCCTGGCAGACCCAAAAAACCTCATCCACCTTGAGGTTATACAGGGGAATGTATCAAAATTAATAGATCATCAAGTCTGGTGAAGTGCTTAAGAGGGTGAAAATGTATTTCCCCACGGCTGATCCTTCATTTTATGTGATTTTGAAGTGCCTTTTTTCTTAATACTATCTCACAGAAGACCACAAGTCGCTTCCTCTCCCCTGCAGGGACCTGAGCATATTAAAAGGTCACTACTAGATCAAAATGAGTATGCTTTTAAAAAAAGTATTTCCCTCAGTTCCCAATAGTGCCATATCAAAGCCGTAATAAAAAACATGCACAGTTTACCTGCACGATTTTTATCATTTATCTGAGCATACTGAAAAACAGAGTCATCCTTCTCCCGTATAGTCACTTGTTCTTGCTAGTTTTATACTCACTGAAGCAGTAATTGTGCCAAAGCTCGCAACGAAATATTTAAACAATAATTAACTTATTAATTCTGTGTGTGGGCAGGCCCCTTGTTTCCCCTGGAGCACAACTGATTTTCAAGATATTTATTTGGGATTTCAGGGTGTTTGCATATTGTGTATGGGTCCCTATGTATGTGTTGGTATGTGTGTGGGATGCCTCTGGCTGTATTTGCCTGCAGCTGAGCCTGCACCACATTCCCCTTAGAACAGGCAAGTTTTCCAGTACGAAAGTTTGAAAAAAGAAGTCTCTCCCCTATTTTATTTCAGTCACTAGAAAAAAGGCAGCAAATCGCATGGCTATTCCATCAAGCCCTGTTAGAGTCGTAATAAATGTGTGTCTCCTGGCTGTAGGATGCTAGGGGAGATCAGTTTTCGATGTCTATCCAACGGAAGTTCAGCCGGGAGCAGTGACCCTCTATGGATGTTTTCCTTTTCAATTTTTCCAATAAACAAGTCTGCATGGTGTTATTGCTAATGCTAATCTGATTTTCTCTGGGAGGTGGTTAAGCATGTGGCTAGAATTTGTATTAGCAGTTACTAAAGTTGTTTGTTTTTCCATACTCCCTTCCCATTCAGCTTCCTCTTCACAAGTCACCTCTGCTGTGGCACGTAAGAAATGGCTGGAAGAACAATATTGAGACTGTACACTGTAACTGCATCTAAAACGTATACAGGCTGTATGTTTCTGCATGTTGCATGAGAAGCCTTCGCAGGAAGTAAGTTCTTAATGCAAAATTCAACTCTCAAAGCATTAAAAAATACCGGCAATAAAAAGGTTTGTTCTGAACACCTGTGAAAATGGCTGCAACTCAATAATCCAGTTTATAATGTAGCCCGTCCTACCCTAAAGCTGCCTGGACAGAGCAGGGGTGAGACAAACCTTGTGCACACCCATTCGTAGTTGTTTCTTCTCATTGTGAAAGACCAGGGTACTTCCAGGGGAAGAAACAGGCCACAGCTTTGTAGTTAGAAATCATGAAGAAGCCACAGCTGATCATGCAGAGTTCAGGTGGAACAACTGTCACTGAACTTCACAGAATCACCGAATCACGGAATCATCAAGGTTGGAAAAGACCTTGGAGTCTGGAGGAGTCCAACCATGAACCTCACCCTGACCATTCCCAACTCCCCCAGATCCCTCAGCGCTGGCTCAGCCCGACTCTTCAACCCCTCCAGGGATCCCGGGGACTCCCCCCTGCCCTGGGCAGCCCATTCCAACGCCCAACAGCCCCTTCTGCACAGAAATCCTTCCTCAGAGCCAGCCTGACCCTGCCCTGGGCAGCTTGAGGCCATTCCCTCGGGGCCTGGCGCTGGGGCCTTGGCTCCAGAGACTCATCCCCCCTCTCTGCCCCCTCCTGGCAGGGAGTTGCCGAGGGCCAGGAGGTCTCCCCTCAGCCTCCTCTTCTCCAGACTGAACCCCCCCAGTTCCCCCAGCCGCTCCCCAGCAGACCTGTGCTCCAGACCCTGCCCCAGCTCCGTTGCCCTTCTCTGCCCACGCTCGAGTCACTCAATGGCCTTTTTGGGGTGAGGGGCCCAGAACTGAACCCCCTCAGCGAGGGGCGGCGCCCCTGTCCCTGCTGGCCACGCCAGTGCTGACACCAGCCAGGATGCCGTTGCCCTCCTTGGCCCCTGGGCACACTCTGGCTCATTCTCACCCCCCAGTCCCTCTCTGACCGGCAGCTCTCCAGCCACTCCTCCCCAGGCCTGGAGCCCCCCTGGGGGTTGTTGTGGCTGAAGTTTTATTCCTTAGTATTCGGAGGAAAGACGTAGGCCTTTTAGGGACAAGAAGGCTCTGGGAGGCACCTGCACTGCAGACAGCTGAAGTTGGGAGGGATGAGTCTCACCCTTTGGGACTAAACCTCATTTCTAGCCCCAAGGAATGCCGAGGTAGCATTGAAGGACTTGTTTTTTCATGCCTGCCTAACAGGAGACTGGAGGCACATAAGAATAGATTAAATCAGCCCAGCTGGTGTTATCTTCTTCATATATTCCCCTCAGAGCAAGAGCAAGGTGCTGCATGGACCCTCCCATTCTTCTGCTGCTGCAGCCTCCAACATGCGGACTCCTATGAAGGCTCACCCAGATGTTTCAAAGTACAGACATGCCCTTTTGTGAGGGAGAACAGACCCATCCGTGACTTTTAAATCGGTTTTCCCTTAGATTTTCTTCATTCTGTGTGATTTGTCATCACACTTCAAAAAGAATTGTGTATGTACCAGATTTCCAACAATAACATGGGTAAAGCCGAGCATTAACCTTAAATGTTTTTTGTCCTTGTTACGTTGCACTTAGTAGCATGTAGTTATATTTTCTGTGTGTTGAGAGAGCAGGAAATTGCATAGTAAATGTTAGCAGAAGCTGATGTTTAGGCTTTTATTATCACTTGATAAACCCATGTAAATCCCATTAATGCTGAGAGGAGTTATATGTGTATATCAGAGGGAAAAAAGAGACCATTTGCTCTTGAGTGCATGTAACTAATTAAAAATTTAAGAGCATATAGTACGTAATTACACTGGGCTGTAGGTTAACGCTCCTGAATGAAAAATGCCAGATGAGCTGAAATGCTTATACAGAACAAGAGAAACTCTGGCTGCCTCTGTGCAGAGACCTGCACGCTCTCTGTGAACAGTCCTCCTGTTCACGGCTCAGGCTCGCTCTGCCGTGGGGGGCTGACGGAAATGGGCACATCGCCGGCTGTGACCTTGGTCAGCATCTGCAGGGCAGAAAACAATGCAGGGAAAGACAAGAGGACAAGCCCTGGCACCTACAAGCCAGTTTCACATCCTCTGCTGAACTTGTTTCTGGCAGTGTTTTACTTGCCAATGCAAGCTGCAGGCAATGTCTTAATTGTCAACTTTCTCACCGTAGGACAGCCTGTCACAACCACCAGAGAAGCTCAGGTTCAAGGCAGGCTGCTCTCCTGGGAAGAGTCCAGTGCCAGCATACTCTAAATGCCCGTTGATCCCCAGCCTCCAGAGTGGTTTCAGAAATGTGTGCCTGCAGGAAGGGTGTCACCTTCCTACAAGCAAGAAGCTACCAGCCACTGGTATGGTCTGGACAGGATGCTCATGGGGTTGCTAATCAAGTAGAAAACACAAATCCATACCTTCTGCTTCCTATATAATTATGTTTTATTGCACAAGACTGTCCTGGAGCCATGTTAGAGTTAATATAACTGTAAATAGCCAGTAATCTTCATTAAAGGCACAGATAATTGAAACAATAAAGGCAATTACACAAAACAGTTATCTGTCCCTGCCCAGAGGCATGTGCAGGATGCATGGATGGGGAACAGCTTCCATGCAGCTGAAAAAGAAGCCCCAGACCCTGGCACAAAGATGATAAACACAGTCCCAAGAAAAAAGACCCTGAAAGAGATTTTTTCATTATTTGATTCTTCTTGAGGTTAAGGCAAAGAAACTTCCAAATTCTTTGTAAATAAAGAGCATGGGACCAACGAAATACCCAACTTTGCTAGAGGTTTCACATCCACCTAGACAAAAGGCACAGGGAATTAAAACCTCATATTTAAGTTAATATATGTTCCTGACAATCATGACATTTTATGGCAAGATAAAATTACTAGAACTAAGTCCATGGGCAGGTGCACAGGCCCAACTTTTTAGTGCGAGTGTCAGCTTATTCCCATTTCCTTATAATCCTTCCCCGGTCTCAGAAAGCCCCAGCAACACAAAACCCCAACCTTTAAAGTTTCTGTCATATGATTTACACTCATAGCCACTGCTGTTTTGAATTCCACTTCCATTCTTGAAGTGAAAGTTGAGCTGATTTTTTTTTTTTTTTTTTTTTGATAAAAGAGCAGCCACTGAATTAATAGCAGGTCAGTATGACATATATTAGAGCGTGGTTTGGCATTTATTGAGAATCTCCTGTCATCTTCACCAACACCCACAAATGCCATAGCAACCACATCGCAAAGGGGCTAAAATGCACGCACAGTTTAACGTGCTGTTAAATGAATGCACTTCTTGTTTTACTATTGTGATGATGAATTCATTTCAGCTGCAGTCACTGACTAGTAGAAAGCTTAGTTCCCACTGAAGAGAAAATAAACAAACTGCTCCAATTTTGCCTTTTTGGAATTTAGCAGCTATGTAGAATTCAGCTGTGTGGGCAATTAACTAAAAGGACCTCAAATTATATGTTGCACTTGCACTTGCACATAAGCTTTTAGAAGTGCCATAAGAGTCTTTACAGTGAACACAAGGTTCAACCAGAAGAAGCAACAATTTGTTGAGAACTTAATACAGAACAATGCTTGTTTATTCACCAGTGTTTGAATATTTAAGTAGTTCATGCAGTTATTCTTAAGTATAATGGCCTGAGTTTCAGCAATGTTTTGTAAAGCTTGTGCAAGTCAATAATTTGCTGCAATTAAAAATATGCAGCTAGCATTGTGATTGCTTGGAAAACAGAGGAACATTCTTTCCAGCACAGTCTTATAATGTGTTAAAGACACTAAAAGTGTGCTAAAGCTTGTTCTTCATCATGTACTTTCTTCACAGCTTGTCCCCCCATGAAAAGCTACCTCCAACGGTGTGGACTTTTCTCCAATACTGCCACAATCCCACTCTGTCACACCCACCTTAACTTCCCCATATCCCTGTATATCACTGCCAGGCATTAATTATTCCATACTGCTTGTAGAGATCATTAGTCAAATATTTCACTCAAAACACTGGCTTACATATTGTTCATAGACAGCTCTAAATCCAAGAACAAATTGTTCCTGTTACATATTCACTGGTTATTTTTCCCCTCTTTGTGCTTCCAGCCATCTCCCAGTAGAGCTGAAGAAGAAAACCCACACACATGAAAAGGGAGGGACTGCACTCAAGGCGGTATCTGCAGCCAGATGGAGTCAGTCTGTTAGCCACCCCTTTCTGACCTTTTTTAGACTGTCACGTTTGGCTACTGGCTTTTGAAGTGATGGGATAAGAAATCTCCAAAAGGGGAAGGTAGGGCGATGGAAATAAATGCTTCTGAGATATGGGCCCAGTAAACAACTGTTAATGTCTTATGCACAGGGTTCCAAAGTGTTGCTGCTCTCCAGACTCACCATTTTTCTCTTGATCAAACTGGTCAATGCATAATCCTTCCTTCATTTGGGGGAAAAGGCACAGCAGTTTTCTTGCTTGAGCCTGCTATCTTTGTCTCCTGGTTTAGCTTCTCTCTTGAGAGATTAGATGAGAGCTTTGAAAGTGCTTGTTCTGAGACAGGCTATGCCACCAGATTCAAATCTCTCAAACAATGCAATATTTCTTTGGCACCAGGATCAGAACAGAGACAAAAACCACGGAATGAAAACAGAGCTGGAGAATCCCGGACCCAAATTCTTTGGCCACGTTCACACTCAAAATCTGATGCGCAACAGGCTGCCGGTCCCTGGCTTGACTAGAGAGGAGGACCTGTCAGAGCATGCTGTCGCTCTTGGCACAGGCATCTGGATTTCTCTTTGAGAGAAAGGTCGGTGTGTTCCCCACTTATGATGGCAGGACATGACTGAGGCATGCACCTGGTATGGGAACTCAGACCAAGTCTGGTGGCATGGGACATTTCTGTTGGCTAGACTGAAGACAACCGATACTGGATTTCTCCCTGGAGGTTCTTGGATCAGTGTCCAGCCACCCCTAAGCTTTCTTTTGAGTAGCTAAATAGACAGCGCCTTAAATCTCTCCCTGCAAGTAATCTTTCTCACACTTATGTGCATTCTCGTGTCTCTTTCTTGAATTGTCTTCAGCTTTTCAACCTCCTGCTTGCTTTCTGGAACCAAGAGCAGGGCACAATGTGTTGGCAGCAGGTTCAAGGGAGGGGGAATACTCAGACAACATAATCCTCCTCTTCTCCCTAGATTTCCTCTGCTTATACATATACAGACTGGGTCAGTTCATGGGTAGTTGATGACTCACTATGACTTGCAACTCTTTTTTGGTCATGGCTCTCCAGTGTAGGACCACTGCAGCCCCTACCAGGCAAATAGCTTCTTTCTCTGATCTCGTGACTTAACTTGGTTGTACTTGCTTACCTTCAGATTACCAATAACCCCTTTGTATCAGTGACCTGTATTCCTTCTTTTTATCATTTACCCAGCCTTTTTAATCTGAAAAATTTGTTGATAATGATTTAAAGGTTTTTTTCCTAAGCTGTTGATAAAATACAATAGCGTAGAGCCAAGAACCAGTCCCTACGGGATCTCTCCAAGCACACACCCACTCAAAGAAAATTTCTCTGGTTATAATTATATTTGAGACCTGAAGTTAGCCAATTCTTAATTCATTTAATGTGTTTTACAGTGGTTTTGTATCGTTTTAGTTATTTCATCAACATGCTGTACTATTACAAGGCACATTTCTTACAGAAGCATCAATTCCCTCATCAACCAAACTCATAATCTAATGCAAACTTCCCCTGAACTGTGTTAAAAAATGGGGTAATGGGAGATAACCTGCCCCACTTCACCGCAGCGTAGTGCAGGGAGACCCGTAACAGGGTTAAACTGCCTTGTGTGGGTATCAGTAGTAAAGTAGCACACCAGCCCAGCGCTGTATAAATTGTCTTTGCCCCCTGCTCTCCCCCGCAGCCTTGCTCTTGTCAAGGTGAAAAGCTGCTGCAGACAGTGCTGCTGTTTCAGGCTCTCCCTTTAGAAGCCAGTTATATGATCCTCTGAGCAATGTCCTGGAGGAGAGTCTGTTTTCCCAGGACTAATGCCACCCCTTTGTAACCAGAGACTCTTTTGTTTATAATTCCAGAAAGGATTTGTAAGCTGAAGGTGTTTAAAAAAATTTCTGGCGTGTTGGAGGTAACCTCAGCCTTCCGTTCAGCTATCAACAAAGTGCAGCACCTCTCTGGTTTGTCAAGCACTTGGAGGGCAACATGGACAGAATGAAACTGAGGCAGGATGTTTATCCTCTTCTCCCAAAGTGTTTGGTGTGATTTTTATCAGGGAATGAGGTTGATCAGGCTGTCTTTTTTTCCCAGCTATAGCAGCATCTTTCATGGTATGCTCCTGATTTATTTGCCCTGGTAGAAATGAATGAAAGAGGGTTTAGGTCATGGTACGTATCTTTGGTTACCTTTATGGGGAATGGTCGGTACAATTTTGGTCATTTTCTTGGATGCAAAGAGGGTGATTCAGAGAGTTGCCCTTTTCAAAAACACCTTTTGAAGTCAGAGAAGGGATCCGTGGACTATGCTAGTCTTCTGTGGGAATGGAAATTCATGTCTTTGCAGTAGCCTTGTATCTCTCGACTTCCTCAAGAGGTAGACAACCCACAAATTATATATACATACAAAATTAAACAATTGTAATCTGGATTTAGATTTGGGAATGAACAGGATGTTAATGAGATAATGTCTCGTCATGATATGGTCTCACATCTTGGCATGAGAATGCATAACAATGTCTATTTAAAAGGGCAGATTCTAATGATACCTTTTCAGTATTCCATACTTTTTATTTCTATACATTTATTAGGATTGGATTATTTATAATTTCAATGTCTCGTAATGTACATAAATTCTGATATAATGCTTATAAATAAGTTAAATATAAAGCTTAAGCAACAACGAGGAAACAGGAAACGCTGAAGCAGAGGGAGGTTAACTCATCAAGGGCAATGCTGTTCCACTGGAAACTTTATCAGCTGCTTAAAATGGACTCATTTGCTGTGAAGTCCAATAACACTTTCAGGTTCAGTTTGATTGCCAAAGCGGGGATTATTCAGCAGCAACAACCAGAACAAAAACCATTACAGGAACAAAATAGGAAGGCAAGATCTCTGCAACCAGGCTTTAATTCATGCTAATAGGCAGGAGAATGCAATTAGGGGAGGCTCTGAATTGCAGGAATGCGTGCCGGACGACATGCAAACCTCATTTCAACAGGGGCAGCCGTCCGAGGTGGTTAATAGATTATCCAACTTCTTATCATGCAGCGAACTATTTGGGGTGGAGTTTATTAATATAAATAAAAGAAAAGAAACATCAGCTCTGACGGGATGAGTGGGTGAGTCAGTTATGAGATGGTACAAATCGTCTCCTGGTAATACTCTCGCTGCAACCACCTGTAGCTGCCTTTGCTGTTGGAAGAGTTCACCCCTGCCGAGAGCAGGAAGCATGAGGCAGAAATTTTGTCTGAGCTGCACTTTTTTTCTTCCTTGATCTGCAGAAGGGGTTGAAAAAAAAATTGTTGGCTGCTGCTAATCGTTAATCACTCTGAAAACAAACCTGGCCTTGCAGAACTAACTGTGCAGTCAGAGCACTGGGAAAATTAGGGAGAGGAAGAAACTATTCAGATGGTTTCTAGATGCTCAGAG
Source organism: Athene cunicularia (assembly GCF_003259725.1). Classification (NCBI taxonomy): domain Eukaryota; kingdom Metazoa; phylum Chordata; class Aves; order Strigiformes; family Strigidae; genus Athene; species Athene cunicularia. Next base: position 149,833,749 of record NW_020799095.1, read on the forward strand.
ATCTCTAATTTGGGGTTTCCTATATTTTGCTGTGTGATTATTTTGTAGTCTCATAAATTACACTGTTGAGAAGCTTTTCTCTTTGCACAATCTGCATTTTCCTTTAGACAATTATATTTAAATACTTCAATTTATTATTCCCTGCTCACTTCTGGCTGTAATGGTGTCCTTCTACTGTCTCGTCTATCTGCTGATTCAGTCTACTCCAGCTGAGAATGAATGAACCTGCATTGCCCTACCTATCACAGGAGAAAAATCCTCTGTGCTCACCAAAGCTTTGTGATCTTCACTGGGACAGGCAGGGAGCACAGCAGAAAGCAAGAAGTCCCAGTATAAACTGGTGAATCCAAATTAAAAGATGCCAGTTAGACGTTGAAGTTTCTCTCTGGACTGTTGGCTTTTTACACACTTTGTATCCTGTGATCCCTCTGTAAAAGTGTCATCTAATTGGAGCATGAAGTTTGGATGCTGATCCCTATCTAGGCTCCTGAAGATGGGTGGAAAATGCCCGGGTGGTCGGTGATGCTGGGAAATGTTTGTGATGTGGTTTGTGTATGGCACGGTCCTGTTTCGGTCCCACATTTGCTGTTAGGATGAAAGTGGCTGCACTTAGGGCAGGTGGCTGGAAGTCCTTCCAGACTCACCTTCAGGGCACGCTCCTTGCCTCCACACTCAGTTTCAGGCTTTCACTCTCTGAGGTTTTCAGGAAGTGTAAAAGCAAATCCAGGCAGCTGAATTTTCCTGATAAACTCTCGGTTAAAACTCCTGAATCATCTTTTTAAAGGTTTCTTTAGTTATCATTTTTATGAAGACATGCAACTTTTTAGTTTCTCCTTTGGGTCTTTGCACTGGTGTGGGGTGGCAGGACTGCTGGTTGTGAGGAAGGGTGGCTGGGGTGAGCTTCTGTGAAGGAAACAGAGGGGAACAATTGTTTGGAGAGGAAGTAAAGGTGAACAATCACATCGACCTTGCAACATGTTGAAACACAATAAAACAAAGATGGTTTCAACTTTGGCAGTGAGGAACGCTCAAAGACTATGCAAATAATTTCTAGAAAGGAGGAAGTTGATCATGTGGTCTGCTTTGCAGCTTGGACATGCCTTAAGTCTAACAGCAAACCTTCTCTTGTGTGTAGGACTGCCTTGACTTTTGGTATCTGGCAGGTGAATCGCTCTCTGCAGTGGGCTGTGTGTGGGATTTTCCCAACCTAAACTTTGAAGTTGGCTGTTCTGCCCGTTCTGTGATGTGGTGATGTATGTTTATAATTTGAAAAGCACCTCGGGGTGAAAGGCCTTCTGTAAATGCTGTTATTCATCAAGAAATAACCGGGCCTGTCCTTTAAATGTTAGCTGGCATCATTCCCAAACCCTACTACCACATTCAACTGTTTATTATTTTTACTACAGTGGCGCCCAAGGATGAACTGAGAGTGGGGGTCCCTTGTGCTAAACACTATGCGAATATAAACGTCATCTTCTCAATGACAAGAGAGGAAAGGGCTGTGGGAAGGGAAATGTTTTATACGCTGTGTCTGAGATCCTTTCTTTCCCAGCTCAGAAAGCATGATTGGAGGGCAGAAGTTCTCTTAACATTTTTCATCAGACCTAACCTAAAATCAGGCCCTTAGAATGAGATCAGCCCCACCTGAGCATTCAGACTCCCCTTTACACTAGTGAGGGCAAAGAGTCATCCTGGGAGCAGTTTACCTGAGCTGGTTCAGACATCAAATTTAAGACAAGATGAACTTCCTTCATGAACATGCTTCCCTCCAATGATTAAAAGAGCAAATCATAAAATGAATCCAGATGTAGACACTTACAGGTGAGTTGAATTTGGCTACTGCAGGTTAGGATGAGAGGAGCACCCAGGGAGAGAGACAGGGTGCTACTTGTGGGCAAACCCCACTATATCATTCTGTAGAAATGGAAAGGTCCCTCAAAATATGTTGCCTTGACCTTGGGACTGAGCCATGCACCGACCTCCAAGACTGTCCCTTTTTCCTTTGCTTTCCAGGAAATAAGGCAATCAAAGAAGATACGAACCCTCCCAGCTAAAAGTAGTAGTGTAATGGTGGGAGTATGTATGTCCAAGCAGAGTGGAACGAGCAGAAATACTGTAGTGAATTAAATGTTGTATGTCTGACAAGAGACTAGTCAAAACTGCAACAAACCTCCATTTATCCCCACAGGAATGTAGCGTGTCTTATAGGATGCCAAGGACAGTATTCATGTTAAAAACAAACAAAAAAAGGTCTTCTGTGTGAAATTAATACTGAGTGTTAGTGCCTTGCATAGGGATTTGGACTCTCTTAGGCTTTTGGGCTGCATCTCTCAGCGTTATTTCCAGGACAATTAGTATCCTTGGTAAAAGTGCACCTGCTTACAAGCTGTGACAGACCATTATGGGTTTAATTCAGATGATGAGCTAAAAATCCAGCTTCTGGAGCCAGCAGTTTGGGGCTGGAACTTGTGCACGAACAGAAGTGTCTTGTGGCTTCCCTGCTTCCTGGCTCCTACTGACTCAGAAAGGCTCCGGCAAAACCTCTCCTCCTTTTGGCATTTTAACGTCCAATTTTGGCAGGACTCCACCATATCAGCGGTGTATAAAAATACAGCATAAAACAAACGTCACAGAAGGAAATAATTTTGAGCAGAACACAAGCCACTCCTGATGAAAACACGGGGACAGCTTATTTAAAGATCTTGCCTCCAATCCTCTTACATGTTTCTGCTGCCCATTCGGTTGGTTTTCACACATCTGCAAGCCTCTTTGCTAAGTTGAGACCAATTTCTTTTGAGCTGGGCTCAGGCTTTTAGCAGCTGGTTGGGAAAAATGGAGGTATTCTTCTTGCTTGCATTGAGGTTTGCTTTGGGGCGTTAGTCTCCACAGTCCAAAATGTCCTGGAACCATCTACTCTAGAATAACACTGCGTTGTGATGGTTGGAGAGTGTTCTGTGTCCCTGTCAGCATCTGATTGTGCTGAGTTTCACGGCTTGATATGAAAGAATTTATTTTCTTTCGGTCTGGGCTAAATAGTTGCAGTGAGATTTTAACTCCTTCTTGGCTGGTTGAGGGTCTCTAAGATGTTTTGCTCTGCCATTAGGGAACCACTCCCCACCAGGGAGAGGAATTCCACTACACAGTGCAGTGCCAGTTTGATTTGGTCCCATTTGCTTCTTGCTCTGGGTATGAAGAGGTTTTTTTGGAGACTTTGAGGAAGTTTTGATTATGTCAGCAATGGTTGCTTCCTACTCCTGGAGTAATTGCTGCTATACCTCCTCCCTGGCATGTTTACTTATGCCTGGACCAGAAAGCTGTCATAAGTAAGGTGGTGTTTAGGACAACCATGTGTGTCTCCAACTCTAACTCCTGTGGACTTGCCAGTGCTCAGCTTTGTGAGCAAATACCACCGTAGATGCACTGCACCAGGTATATCAACAGAGACAGACTTGCCCTGTTTACCCCTTAGTTTTGCAGCACTAAAATTTGTCACGTCAGTAAAAAGTGACATTACCTTATTTTCCTGTTATAGTAATTTATTCTTTGGACTTTGTGCTGATATTAAAAAAAACCCAACAACCAAATGTAAACACACTCTCTGACTCAGTCATGGTGTACTTTAAAAGACACAACCTATAAACATCCTTTCCTGCTAAGGTCCAAACAAAGGCAAAGGGCCTTCCTCCAAGCAGGACTCTGTGAGGTTGACTTCGAATGTCTTCTGCAGATGCTGTAGAGTCCCCTGTAGCTCTCTACCTATTTTTTTCTATGAATTTTATCCCCCAGATGACTCACTGACAATGCTTAATAGAATTCCTCAATCGTGCTGCCTGGCGTAGCAGGGCAGGGGCAGTTATTTACCTAAGAGCACCTACCAAAATACGGCTGGCAGATTTATTTTATCCATTGAGGCAGATCATGTGCCCAAGCAAATTGTCTAATTTCCATTATCAGGGCTTGAAATTCAGTGGCTGTATGAACACTTTCCTCCTTCATTCTTCATGTTTCTGAGGAATGCGGGCAATGGCAAGAACTGCAACTGCGTGTTAATTAAAAGAAATTTGATATAATTGCCAAAATGGAGTGAGAGGAGGCTGACTTATATGTCTGGAGCATTAAAACTGCTGACTACAATGTGCGTATGAACAGTGGCGTGTGCCCAAGAGAAAAGGCTGAGTGGGAAGGAGACATTGACCTGTTTAGCTGTTAAATACAGAGATATTAAAGCTCTAACGAACGAAGTCAGGGAGTGTAGTGAGGGGTGAGTGTGCGTGTGCCTGTAAAGGGGCTTACAGACCATGGATTCACATTAAGAGGTGAGTTGCTCCTGGAGCTTTTATCTGTAATAAATGGAAAGAAATACTAGGTAATGGGAGATTTCAATCATAAAGATGTATGCTGGAAGTCTCATATAACCAGAAATAAATCTTTTTGAAGTTTCTCAAATGATGTGTGATCATTTTCTAGCCCAGAAGATATTACACCCAACATGAGATAACAGTATTTCAGATTTCATTCTGACAGATTGGTCTGTGCATTGGAAGCTGACGGTATCTTAGGAACATATGGCTGGGACTCCGTTTCAATAGAGGCAGAAGATGAACCGACGCAGTAATGAATATATTGGGTAGTTCAAAAGGGATAATTTCCCAGTACTGAAGCAGAATATGAAAGAATGAAAGTTAGGCTTTCTGTAAGAGGATTTACCAGCTGACCAACCACCTCGATTTCACAGTGATGTGAGAGGGCAATTTTGATTAAAAACCCATACCGCTAGAAAGGAAGAATGTCACACAGTATGAGATAAACGACTTAATAAGCTGATTGGGACAAATAAAATCTACCTTAAAGCAGACAGACGTAAAGTTAGACATGACAGCAGCCATACTGCCAGGGCATGCCACAGGGCAGTGCAGGGCTAAGCTTTTGCTTTTGGTGGCTGAAACGCTGCATCCAGTTTGCATGTTCAGATTTAGAAAATGTTGAAGACTGGGCTGAGCTGGTGTTAGTGGGAGGGAGAAGCTAGAGACAGCCTGAGGACCACTGAAAATGCTTCATAGCCAGATTTAGGAGCTCCGTCTGTTTAGTTTATCCGAAAGAAGACCAAGAGATGACTTGGTATCTGTGCTTATGTACTTTGTGGGGGAAGCACCAGGTAATGTGGAGGCTCTTTAAGCTTGGGCAGAAAGGCATGACAGCAGCCAGTGCTGGTAGGTTAAAGCTGGACAAATTGAAATGAGAAATAAGAGTGTCATTAAACACGGGAACCCATAGCTGGTCAGTGATGGTCTCTCCCTCTCTTGATAGCTTTGGATTAACATGCAGCACCATTCTGCATGGTGTGGTGATTTAAAGAGTAGGTCCCTGGGCTGAAAACAGGGCTAGAGGAGAAGACTGGGCTGTGTGCTCTCGGGAAATCAGCCAGTGGTTCTTCCGGCCTTTAAAAAAATTCTGAATCTGCAAGATGGTGGTAAGGACACTGGTGATGTTTTATTATACAAAGTCTATTCAGTGTTCTGTGCAGTTTTCTGGAATGATGCAGCATTGTCTTTCACAGGCGGCAGACTCGGTAGGGTGCTCAGAGAGACTGGTTCCAGCAAGATACGCTTGGGGAACATTATTCAAAGGCTCTCTGCTTTTGTATCGAGCCTCATGATCTATAAAAACCCAGGTTGGAGCCAGTCGATGGGAATTTTGGATCCTGGTGTCCTGTCATGCTACTAGGAAAAGAGAAAAGATATAATGAGGATGTTGGACAGAGAGAGCATTGCTTTGGTTTCTGTTGTTTCCTGATGGCTTTTTCTAGATAGATGGGGACCACATGTTGACTGGCCCTGGCAGCTGTGTGGACCTTGTATTCCTGCTCTGCCTGGAGAGCACAGAAGCATCCTGGCAGGAAGAAAAAAAAAAAAAAAAAAGCCAGTTCTGCCAGAGTCCCCCAGACACCCGAGGACAAAGTGGAGCACATTTAGAACTCCCCCAACATACGGCATGAAGTGGGAGTAAGTGTCTTGTTCTCCGTGGGGTTGTAAGTTGAAGAAACTATTTGCTGGATAAGTGACAGGGGAGGAATATAGAAGAAAGCTAAAAGAATGGGGGAAAAAAAAAAAAGTTCAAAATCAGAAATACTGTGAAATGGCAAAATATTGTGGAAAAGGCTGGAGGTTTTATGTGAAGCTGACTTTAGCTATGCCACTACATCCCCCTCAGGGGACCCATATCCTCGTCTCAGCTCTGCTAAATGGCGGCAGGCAAGTCGCTACCTTCCAGTGTCTCCATTGCCCTGGCTGTAAAACAGTCTTTTACAGAGCACATTGGCATCTCCTGTGGAGAACAGCTTTTTAAGTGCTTGCTGTTATGATTATATTATTATTCCAAAGTGGGAGAAAGTAGTTTCTTTCCCTTTGCACTAATAATTGAACTTATCCAAGAATGACACATTGATGGGCTCTGGAAAGGGAGCAGGAGTGATGTGAAATTCAGTTGACAGCTTGTAGCATCTCTGGGAAGCATTCTGAGTACTTATTACTGTGTCTTCTGTCTTTGAAATCATGAAGGAAATCCAAGAGAGAAATCTGTGAAGTTTTTCAAGTGGTCAGATGAATTTATTTCTTAGGAATTCTTGGGTAACCAGAGTTTTCTTTTTTTTTTTTTTTCCTCAAAATTGCAGCCCTTTTCTTGATCTCACATATAATACTGGATAATCTGTCTCTTATTACAGTGCTGTCCTGGGAAAAGAAGGAATAAAAAGACATTTTTGATCTATCCAGCATTTCAGAAGGACCATTTCCAGGTGGATTGATAGGTCTATTTCAGCAGAAAACTGGAAGAACAAGACTTGATCTTGCTGAAACTCATCCATCTGCATAGCTCTGTTCCTACAGGTGTAGAAATCAGATCTGCAGTAAGACCTCATGTGCTCACCAAATCCCTTGTGATCATCGTGCAGAAGAGCCGCTGCAGTGAGGGGTAGTGAAATATTTCTTACAACCCATTTGGCAGCTGCCCTGTATTTGAGAGAAGAGCCCCCAAAATACTGAAAACACCATGAAGTGCAGCATGGAAATAGCCTGCATAAAAAGCTCGGTTGTGGCTGGGTGAATTAGTTCATTTGAACAGCCAAATGTACCCAAACTCACTTACTCTGGCCTAATACCACTTGTTATATTTCTAACATGGGAAAAGCATGGGTGCTTTTTGTCTGTAGTAAGTATTATGAAATTCAAAAGAAAAAGGGAAAGAAAAAAACCCTTCAGCTCCCCATAGCTAATCAGGTATTCACCTTGAACAACTACTAATGAAACCAGCACCATATCAAAGGGGAAGCTGGCTCCAGCCGAGAAGGTTATTAAAAAATTTAACAGTACCAGACGGCCCCCAACCAGCATAAGTGACTACATTTTACATTCTGTTTTGTAAAAAGGAATGAAGCCCTGTGCTTGCCCTCTCAGCTGCCACCTGCTTTGGGACTATCACAATCTTAAAAAGGCATTATGGAAGCCAACCTTGCAGGCAAAGATGATTTTTTTGCTCAGTGACTCAGTAATTTCTCTTCCACTCTTCATACAGTCAAGTTACCAGTATGTACCAACACGGGCCAAAACCACCAGGTGCTGACTTACTTTTTGATGTAACAGCAATAGCCAACTACCTTCTGTCATCAGAGTAAAGTTACATTCGATATTCTGAATTAGGAAATAACCAAAACATCCCACTTGCAAACGTAGTGGAAGAAAAATAAATATAGTTTTGTGGCAGCAATTCATTGGGAAAGGGATACGTATAGTTTGGCCTCCAGCTGTATTCAACTGTAAGAGGAGAGTAGAGGAGGGAGTCTCAAGAGGGGATGGAGCCACTGCTGTGCTTGCAGGAGGCTTCTGCTGCCACAAAATGATATTTATACCAAATAGTACTGCAGATGAGGAGCCCAACCTGCCTCTTTGCCAGGGGCAAAGACATGGGCGTCTCCATATCTCCATCTCTCTCCCAACCTGAACTGCAGGATGATGCTCCAGAGATGCTCTTTTTAATGATAAGTGCACTGAGATTTCTTGGTGTATCAGCATGAAGGTCTCTTTATTAGTACCATTACTGGGGGATTTTCCACTAGACTTCAATAGCATAAAAGCATACCTGCATGTTTGCACACATGGAGACCGGGGTAAAAATTCTTCTCATATTAAAGTCTTAAAATTCTTGATTTTTCTACCATTTTGACTTCTGTTATCTGACATGACTCCCTCTGAGTGTAAGCTGAAAGCATCCAGGCTTTTATCTACAAATAATGGCATAGCCACCCACACCTAAGGTGACACATAATGTAGGGCCATTACTTCAGCCAAAAACTCCTCTGTAGCTCATCAACACAGAGATTTCAGAGTAAGATGATGCCAAATGAATCCACGAGAATCTGCTCCAATGCACATCTGAGCCATGTGATCTTACAAAACGACAGAACTGAAGTAGCCAAATATCTCTCAACTCCTAAACAAATGCTCTTATGTTGCTGTTTTAAAGGTACGAATGGATTGTAAAAGAATATGCACAGGGAAATGAGAACACCGTAAATTTTATCTCAACAAACCCAACAACTCAAAAGCAAAAAACCGATTTCATGTGTAAGCTGTCACTGGGGAAGATGCTTGTTGTCACATGAGTTCAAAATGACAATTTTACAAATAACAGGTCTTAAATCTGCAAATGTCATTGACAAAGCTTCAAGCAAGGCTGCACCATGGATAAGCTGCTAATAGTGTTTGGGTGTCAACAGCCAGATGCTGCGTGGTGTGAGTGCAAGGGCAGTTTTTCTTGCAAGGGCTGGAGACACGCGAAAGGTGGTAAAAAGAATGTGGTAAGAAAAAGAAAGTGGGAGCTCTGCTGTAAATGTGGGGGCAAAGAGAAATGCCTTGCAACGCTCTTTGCAAAGAGAAATGCCTTCGGCTCTTGCCAAACTCCCACCACATAACATTCCAGGGACTGAAACGATAGTCATGAAAGTGTAAGTTTGTAAATTAAGACGTTTTTCTACTATATTGTCTTTCTGCCATTAGTGCCTTAAAGTGCTGGTGTAGACACAACAGTGCTATGTTAAAAGCTCATCTTCTTGCTCAGTGTGTCTGTTCTTGTGCCAGGTCTGGTGGCTTTACTGAGCAAAAGCATGTTTCACCCTACAAGCAAATATTTAAGCTGGATATTAGGAAGTATTTCTTTGCAGAAGGGGCTGTTGGGCGTTGGAATGGGCTGCCCGGGGAAGGGGGGGGAGTCCCCATCCCTGGAGGGGTTGAAGAGTCGGGCTGACCCAGCGCTGAGGGATCTGGTGGAGTTGGGAACTGTCAGTGTGAGGTTCATGGTTGGGCTGGAGGAGCTTCCAGGTCTTTTCCAATCTTGATGATTCTGTGATTCTGTGATAATTAATTCAAACTTATGTCCAAGGGAAAGCCTCTCTCTTGGCTTCACAAATGTGTATCACTGCTGACAGCTTAGGCAAAGCTCACAGGACAGGAAGCTGTGGTCAGAGAGAATCAGCCCTGGGTGGCAAGGTTTGCAGGAGGGAAACTTCACATGTACAAGTTACATGGCAGAAGGAGCTGCCTCTGCTTGTGGTGTGGTGACTGGTTTGGGGGTTTTGCTCGCTGCTGTTTTATGAAAATGTCTGCGCCTGTGAAATGGAGGCACACTCCAGAACAGCTAGAGGAGGCACCAGAAAAGCACCAAGCACCGCCTTGGGGACAGATGAGACAAAATTTCCAACAAAAAAACCATTTTGGCACTGAGTGGCAGGGAAGGAATAAAAACAGAGAGAGCAAAGATAGCGCCTGCCATTTCTGTCTTGCCTTGCCAGGGAAAATAGAATTTTAACTACACAAATACCCTAGATTGTGCCAGTTTTACCTGGCTCTGTCATCAATTTCTATTCCATCCTGAGTTTTGAATAACCACGGGTTTTGTTTTAGCTCAGTTTAATTTCCCCATGCTGTTGTGGTTTACGTGGTTCACTGGTTTTCTTGAGTCTAGCTGTGGTGTGGATGTGTTGATGCCCTGACTAGGAAAAAAACAGTCCAATGTGCTTTAAAGTATTTAATATATTTATCCACTCAGTATCCAGCAAGATAGACAAATGGGTTTTATGTGTTACAGAGGGCCACAGAGTCCAAAGGGGAAAAAACAAGTGTTATTAAGTGGTACAGAGCTGCGTGCAAAATATGTATTTGTGTATTTCTGTATGTGTGTGCTTTCCTAAATTGATGGACGGGGCTTAGAAAATGTTGTTTAAAAAAACCACAGCCAGGAAGTCTAAAACTGTGGCTTAAAAATGACTGCAGCTGACAGAATTACCCTTTTAAGTAAGAGTCAGATTAGATCAATGGAGGGAGCCCCTCAGCCCAGGATTAGCATGGACCTTGGTGAAGACAGCTTCTCTGAAGCACAAGGGGCTGAACCCCAAAGGTTCACTGTGCACAGAGCACTGTGAACCCCATCTCCAGGACATCTTGTATTTCCTTCACTTCCTTGACTTAGCAAAGCAGCTCCCATGGGCTGTGTCGAGCCTTACCCAGGAAAGCCAGACCAGCACAACCCATTTTACTGACCTTACTGGAGGTTAAGGAAGGAGCCCTGACCTTGAGCATCCTTTCTCCAGCTGTGTGAACCGCCTTTGTTGAGACCTTTATTGTTCAAGTCCTGGTGAAGAATAGGCTGTCGCTGGGAGCAGATCGCAAGGAGAAAATTGCCACACAGACAAAAACTGTCCTCATGTCCTGTTTCCAATAGAACCACATTTTTTGTCTGCCTGGTTTCAATAAGAAATCCAGAAAGAAAGAATTGAAGGGGGCATTGCTTTTCATGGAGTGCCAGCAAATAATTGCAAAAAGTTGCTTGTTTTTAAAGAATTGAATGACTAGGGACAACGCAGGGTGCTCAGGGCTGCACAGACATGCCAGATTCTGCATCAGTTCCAGACTGAATTCTGTTTCTTACCCTTCTCCTTGAAAACGCCTGGCCTGGGCATTTATCTTCATCTTCTAAAGCTTCTCCTGATGCTGGCGATAGCAAGGCCACAGTGTGTGGAAGCATTAGCTGCAGGTCAGCTGCTCAACAGGAGTGTTCAGTCACAATGGTGTTTCTTTATGAAGATATCGATCCTGGCACCTGACAGACTGCACACAGGTGTTGGAGCTGGTGCCATTTCCCTTTGGCCACCACAGGATGATGGCTTTGTCAGAGTGGAATTGCACCAGCAACTCTCCATCTTCCGTTTCAAATTTCACTGAAGTTGGGCACGCTCTGTCTCTTCTAATAGCCTCAAAATAACCCCGAGACAAAACACTGCCAGAACATTATAGAAAGTCTTGTAGAATTTATGACTGTAAAAATGCCAAGCATACAGATCTATGCTATATATAAATCACGTTTGTTTTTTTCCTCATCATTTACCCTTTTCTCCAGTGAGTGCTGTTTGCTTTGTATTTAACTGCTGTATTTGTACAACGTTAAAGCACTTCTGTGTTTTGTACTCACCATCACTAAAATAGAGTCCTTCAAACGTTCCTGCTTTGCACCCTGTGCTAGCTTCTGCCAAACTCCCTTTGCATGTCTGTTCGTGCCACAGAAAGTATCACACCTGCTGACATCCAGAGTGTGTTTGTTGTGGGGTCAAGGAGCTTAGACTCCACAGTGGATTTTTTTTGCATTCCAAATGCTATTCTTATTTAGAGCTTTTACCCAGACTTTATAAACAAATGACAATGTGCTGACACCAGAAGCAATGGCAGGGAGATGTTCTGCCTCCACTGGGGAGCCAGGAGGCTCTTTTGGTAGCTGCTCAGTCCCTGCTGGCTCCCTTCGAGGCTCAGCAAGTCCCACAGACATAGGCAGTGTGGGGACAAGCCAGGATGCTGTACCCCATATCCCACAATATGTCCTGCAGGATGATCAGTCTCTGTATAAACATATGAGAAGACTTTGGAGGAAATGTCCATCAAAGCTCTCTGTTCCATCCTGGAGCAGCTCTTTTTTTGTGCTGTTCTGCCAGTTTGCTACAGGGGCATGGATGTGGCGTGACGGTGAGAGTGGTCTTCTGCATTATAAGCAGAGGGTCAGTACAGTTTGTTGTCTGTTGGTGCGAGGCTCCTGAGTGCCATGACAAGAGAGGTATAAATACTACAGGCATTTGCCCCAGTTTGGGGCCAGATGGGGTGATTCAACCCCCCCCCCCAGTGCCAGTGCAGCTTTTTCCCCTCTGAATTCAAAAAGCTTTGCAAAAAGCCCTGGAAAAACTTTGCAGAAGGAGAACGGACAGGAGAGGGATTGCTGCTGGGGGCCTTGGCAAAACCACTGTTCCCACTTGGTGGGTAATTGCAACAAAACATACTAAAGTCAGATTTTTTTGAGAAATCTACAGCTATAGGTGCCACTCGGTCTTTTAACTCCCTTGGCTCATGGCTTCTCACCCTCCACAGCCCATACTGGACCACTGTATAAAACATATCCCTTTAGTGTGTTGAACAGCACTGAGGGAGCAGGAGGAAGACTCCTGCTGTGTACCCTGGACCACAGATAGAGATGCTAATAGTAACAAATAGCAAAGAAATGGGGTCGTGGATAGGTGGTAACAAGCAGAAGGTAACTGTGTGCTTGGCCTGTCTCTGTCCAGGACACAGACCAACACAGAGAGCCTCAGAGGCAGCATTGCTTCATTGCTGTTAACAATGTGCAGCCTCAGGGTGTTTTTAACCTCTCTGGTCATGAAGAGGGGGGCAGAGTGTGGGAGCTCGGGTGAAATACTCAGAATGGCTAATTGCTGAACTTCTTAGAGACAATCATAAGCCTTAGGGATGGTGAGACTCTTAGAGGAAAAGAAGATGTATGAGGGAGGTTGCGACTGGCTGGACCTCATCCTGCTGGGCTCCCAAAAATTCTGACTTTAGGGAATGGCGTGGGAAGGTGTCCTGCCATAATGGGAGAAATAAGACAGCTCTGCCTTGAAATATCTGGGCAAAAATTAAATGCTACTTGGTGGAAAAAAAAATGCTGTGATATTGTGCCAGCAGGCCACATAGCTGTTCATGTTAAGATTAATTCTTCTCTCTGTAAGCGGCATGGGGGCCTGTGCCTGCCAATTAGCAAGTTTGGGGAATGCATCTCTTCTCTCCTGCAGCAATGCAGGCACTTGCTGTGCTGCTGCCTCTGGTTGGGCTGGAGCATATTCCTCTCGTCAAGAGGCTGAGAATTCATCGCTCCAATTTCTTTAACATGATTTTATTAGTTCAAAGCAAGCAATGCTTGTTTTAATTAATGAGTATGTTTCTCTTTTCTTGCTTCTTGGCTTACTGCCTGGTACTGGGTTTTCATGCCTTGAGAATAAAATGTTTCATTCAAAACAGAATCCTCTTTGTCCCTGTGTGTGGCCACTGCTTGGAGAGGTGAGGGAGCTGGGGAAGCAGCAGTGGTTTTGATTTTGGGGGTGGAAGAGAAGGGAGGAAGAAACGGCCAGGATTACAGAATAACTGAAAAGAAAAGGCAAGTTTTATAGCACTCATTGTAACTCTCAGTTTTTTAAGAGCCATGGTAAATCCTATTTATGCAAATCCTCATTGTAGCATCTTTCAAATATTCTTAGAGCTGGTGTGAATAGAAGCTGCAATTGGCAGGTATGTAATCCCAGCCAAATGCTACGTACCTGTGGAGTGTGCTGCAAAATTTTTGAGTAATGATGTAACACATTTATCTTGTGTTTGCTGACCGCTGCCCCCCCCAGCATCAGCTGGTTTTTAACAGTTCTGCCTTAGCCTATCAGTCCTCTTCAATATTGGGCTAAATTTCAAATAAAGCAGGGGAATCAGCTGGCAATTCATTTGATGTGTTACTTTTTTTTTTTTTTTTTCTCCACACTTAATTGAGCATTCCACTTCGAATAATCCTCAGCATTAGATTAAATCTCTATTGATCTCATTTTAATGAGCTCACCACTGTGACCAACAGCCCTTTCTCCCATAGCAGATGGAGATGTGGCCATCTGAACATGTGGCAGAAATACTTTTGTTTCTGAGGACTAACACCTTCTCCTCCATACGACTGTCCTTGGTACCCCATTACCCCTGAGTCTGTGGACCCAAAGCCAGCAGATATATCCTGTTCTTTGCACCGTGCTTCTGTGAGATTGCTATTGCAGTGAATTTATCTTTAAACCTTTGCCAATAACTTTGTACTTAGAGATTTCATTTCTTAGCAGGAGATGTCCACGTTCATCAGTGTGAAGGCAGGTAGCCGAAGGCTGTATGTGAGCTCTCGCCTGTGCCGCAGGGAAAGCAGGCGTGCTGGAGTACTTGCAGCTCCTGACTGCCTGCTTAAGGGGATATATTACAAATTCAGGTCCGGGGCAAATCAATTTTGTGAGCTACAGAATTGATTCTACTTCCATTTCACCTTCAGACACCTGCGTTTTAATTTCCACTTAAGATTAAAATATGAAATGAAGGAAGTCTCCTTTTCCTTCCTTGTGAGGAAAAAAAAAAAGTGATTAATGAGGATTTAAATCCTAATGACAAACAAATCCTAATTATCCAGCACTTCTGATGTCAAATAATTTGCTGCACCATACCATTCTGTAAACTTCATGGACCAAAGAATCATCAGGGTCAGATAATTGCACCTTCTACCTAGCAAAGGTCATGGACATTTTCTTGTTGATTTTTGCAGTAACAGCTTGTATTTGAACTGAACAGTTTAACTCTTTTTTAAGAACCTTGATGTGAAGATAGTAGCATGGGGGTGTTCTTGGTGGTGGGGAAGCAGTGTATGACTATGGAAGAGACAAGAAGTTTAATTGAAATCTCATTCCCACATGGTTAAGAGCTTGTGTCATCAAAGAATGCCATCAAGAATCAAGAATACTAAGCAGTATTTTAAAGCTGTGTGCCCAGTTTGGTGGTGTGTGGTTTTGTGACAACTGGCATTGCTTAAACATAGTTGAGATGCGGCCATCGAGGCGAAGTTTGCAATGTGGGTTTGCAGACACTACCCATAGTACTTTTCAAGTTTACTTATTTTTTTCCTCTTTTCTACAAGGGACAATATGTCTTGCATCAGCAGATTATGATTAATAGTCATGATGTTTAATGACATTAATTAGCAATAGATATTGCTAATGATTAATAACAGCAGCTAAGCGAAACCTTGGCTGCAATGATTCATTTCAGTATTTTCGTTGAGCTGTGCATCTGGCAATATTGTGATGCTCTAATGTCTTCAGGGAGGAATTGTGGGCAAGTGAAGAGCTGAGAAATGCTTGGAGTGAAGCAGGTGTGTGGATTTGTCACTCCTTACTGCTGCACACAATGACCCACTGGGAAATATGGTTGTTTCAGTGGAATGGAAGACGGGAGCTCATCACGCAATGTGTGATGTGCCTTCAGCACCAGTTCCCTATTGACCACGAGCTCCAGAAGGGTTTGGGAAGAAAGCTGCAATTACTCATGTTGGAATGAGACGTGGGATTCATTCCTGTGAGGTGTCACAGGGTTTGTAACACATAGAAACCCTGCCTGGAGATAGGAGATTTTGTCCTGGTGCTTAATCTCTCCATGTCCACCTGGAGAGGAATTGCTTTTTCCTTACACAGGACATTGAGGCCTCAGTCCAGAAATGGTGAACTGAAGCCATTACCAATGAAGTCCTGACTTAGAGGCCAAAATGTAAGCTGTGTTGCATAGGTTTTATATAGCTCCTTCACAAGGAAACATTCTTTTAATGTCTGTAAGGTGTTTTGACACTGGATGGGAGACAAGCCAGAAGCACAAAGCAATAATCAACAACGTTGTTAGGAAGGATCTGAAAAAAATTCCAGCTCTGAACACCCCCTACACTTTGGTAAAACTCATTTCAAATCGGAAATGAGAATTTGCAATACAGGCATATGATTGTTGTTCATTACCCAGCTGAAAGGAATGGAAAGGACCCCTTTTTATCATGGCCTTAGTGCCGGTTCCACCTTCTGGGAGAACTGAACTTGCATTTAGATTAAAGTACAATTATTGCTTTTTCCTCCTGCTTCCTATTAATTATATGCAATTTACTCTGAAAAGATCTGTTACTGTGCTAATCTTAGCAATCACCATACTGCAGCAAAAACATTGCACAACACTCTACGTCTGTAAATGCTTCCAGAGACGAAATTTCAAATTAAAAAGCAGTAACAAAAATATCCTGGACTACTTTTACAGTTTCCCTTTGCGGAACAAAGGTTTCTAAGAGAAACATTTTCCTTTCCTTATTTATAGTCACTTCTCCTACTGCTGCAGTTGTTCTTATGGTCTATTCTTTCTAATTTACGTTGCAGGCAGAATGAGGCAGTACCCAGTTATTTGAGTTGTCATGAATGAGCCAAGCAAACAAATGATGCAGGCTGTGTAATAACAGTCAACTTGTTCTGGGCAGGGACTTACAGTCTGGTTTATATAGAAATGTCCGAGTAGCTTGAAGGAAGTGTTGGGCAACAGAAGGCTGAGTGGCTGGAAACCCTTCAGTTAAGAGCTAGTGGTTGGAGTGCAACTCCAGGTAATTGTGAGGGAAAGATTTCTGAGCGTTGGGAGATCCTGTGGTGTTTTACGTGGTACACATGAGAAAATGAGTATATAAGGAGATGTGAAAATGTGAAAAACCACAGAGAGCACCACTGCCAAAGTTTGACTGACATGAGTTAGAAGTCACTCCTGAGCCACAAGCTGTCTCTCTGCAGGCTTTGTTGAAGCTCACGGACAAGGTTGTGAGAAGGAACCCTGACCTCCTGTGAGCCACATCATAGGTTTTCAGGCAGAGTGGGCTGGCAGCAGTCAGGTAACAACCACCAACAGTCATAAAGGGCCAAGATGACCCCTTGCACTGACATCCAAGGAGCAGAGGCCTCACTGTGTCCTACACTGGCCCCAGTAAATTGAGACCCAGGTCAATCAACTATTTTAGGACCCTTGTTCAATCAACAAGGAACTGTCTTTTCAGTGATTTTGTCAAGTGCGTTGAAGACCATTACAAGAAACATCCATTTTTATTGCCTTCAGAGCTGGTGATAGTTTGTGACCTGAAAAATCCAAAGGATCAAGACAACAAATTCTTCTTGGTTAAAGAAATGATTCTGGTACAGTTGCAGTCCAGCCAACCCTGCCTAAGCAGCTACCACATCCTGAAAACTCCTGGGCGTGGGGATTTATTTGACTATATGTGGATCTAGAGTGTGGGTCCTGAGAACTCACCCAGGTCACCTTTATAATCAGTAGGATAAGAGACACCAGTCAGTTGAACATGGGGTGTAATTAATGTCCCAAAGAAGACACCTGCACTTGCTTAGGTGAATGACACCCTACACTTAATGCTGATGATTAGACCTCTTCTAACTATGACAAGCCATGATCAGGCCATTAGTTCAGATGTAGATTCTTGAGTGACATTTAGTTGCCTTAACAAAGGTGACAAGAGCGATGTTGGCTGCCGTTGCAGAATGTACGGGTCTCTTGTATATTCAGTGTCACAGTGCCAGCCCTGTATAAAGGTCTTGGGTGACACAAAATATCCCATATGGCACTAGGTATCTTATACCTAGATAGGCAATTGAATCCCAACCCTGCTTTTTGTGGATTGGTAAGGTGAGGTGAGATGGATCTTATCCCAAGTGTCACTGTTTGATCTGAAAGTCTTCTTCAAAATTCCTCTGAATGTCCCTAACCGAAGACCAGAGAGGGCACTTAGGGTGACAAACTCAAAGGATGGGTTTAGAGAATACCACACTCCTCCCCACAGTGCTGTGCCCCAGAATAAGGCTTTGAAATCCAGTCTGACGGAAGGGGCCCATTCTGCAGGCCTTGGGCTGCACAGAGGGGAGACGTTCTGGCGCAAGCATGTGGTTTGTGTTTCCTTTTGGTTCATTCCATCTAACCCCTTGGTCAGTGTTTGTGGTGTCCCATTGTCCATACAAAATGCCTTACTCTCCCCAGGGGCTACAAAAGGACTTCAGCATCCCTCAGTGGGCTTTTGAATCCATGGTGGGACCAATTTTGCTGAAGATTTTGTGAGTCTTTGCTCAAAATTGCCTAAAAATAGGTTGTTTACTACCCAGAACATGGCTACAACCACAGAGTGAGAGTTCATGGGTTTGCACATTCTCTGACCTAAGCTTGATGATAAATGAGTACATTTGACTTTGCACTGACTATCCATACAATGATGCAGTAGGTTGACTCTCGAAAGAAATTTGAAACTAACTTTCAAATTTATTCCCTTTTGCTTTTGGTTCAGTCTGGTGTGCAATTTTTCAGTGGCAGCACTGAGCTAATTAGACTCAACAAGGGTTACAAGGGCCTTAAGAAAAAATAAAAGGGAGTTGTGTTTGGTCAGGTTATTATTATCCTAGATCAATCCCTGCAGGATTTATTGGGCAGTCCATGGAAACTTTTACTGACACAACTGAGTGGGCAGCACGAGGAGATAGTAGCTAGAAAAAGTGTTTGCTAGCCTATGGCACAAAGGGAAAGTACTCCTTTAAAGTGAAACCCTGTGAAGTGACTTATCTACTCCCTTATCTACCACTGACTTACCCACACAGTGCACTGTCCTCAGTGCAGTAAAAAAAGACAAGGGATAGTGGAAGCCCAGGTCTTTGATAGGTTTTGCTGAAAAGAACTTGATACACACAGAAGATGTTCATGGAAATGTGTTTGACTATTCGGTAGATAGTATGGCCAACTGTTAGGAAACTCCTCAGTGTAATTAATGTGCACAGAGCCAGGAAATGAAAGCCAGAAATGAAAGTGAGGCAAAGCAAGACAAAACTAAATAACTTAATGATTAGTAAAGCTTCAGTATCAGAAATAATATTGTAGCCTTAAAGCTAGTGACTAATAAAATAACAATTTCTGATCTGAATGTCAAAAAAATGCCTACAGATTTTGTATGTGTAGTTTGTTAGATTCTCACCCTAAGATGTGAGCCTGATTTTTAGAGATTTTTAGAGAGAGCATAAAACTTGATTTATGTTCTCAGAATCGAACCCTTTCACACCATCTGAAATAGGTGATCCCCAATCACTGAGGGCTTCTGGAAACTTAGGAGTTCATGGCCATGACTCTCAAGTGAACTAAGGTAGCTTGTCATCTCCTTTTTCACTGAGCAAAGTGCTGAGCCCCACTAGGTGCCATTAAAAACTCAGCCTGTGTTTCTTATTACCACTATATATGGAGTCTATCCCCAGTTTAAGTGTAATACATTGAGCTTATTATCCTCATTTTCCAGCATGGCAGAACTGAAAGCAATTACAAAGCCTCTTAGAGGTGATTTGACTATGCAGACGCTCTACAGCCTGCTGATTTTTCAGCCACATTTAGTGCCTGTTGAAGAACAGAAATCCTTCTAGGCTGATATTGGAGCCATCTGGTGATGTCTTTTTCAGTTCAGTAAACACTTCTGGGTTCAGTTTAGAGGATGTCAGTATATAACAGCTTATTTAAGAGCCAAAATGGATGAACATAGACTGGGTGACTGAAAAACACATACATCTTGGGAATGCTGTATGAGCGGAGAGATGCAAGTGTGAAGCAATGATTATTCCTAACACTGATGCCTAACAGTAGACAGGAGAAGCCTGAATAGTTTCTCTTCAAGCATGGGCTAGGAGGTTTAATGGAATTTCAGTGTCGTCTCTGGAAATGACAGCAAGCCTTCTATTTTGTGGAATGACTTGAATATAAAAGTGGATCTGCATTGAGTGGTCTCCTGCTGTACCGGTTGGAGCAGAATAACACCACTGATTCAGCAGGCTGCGGAGGGAGATGCACCATTTAAAGGATGCACAATATCTGTTATGTATATGATCAGGCTGTGTTGCTCCCCCAGAGGTCTTTTTTATCACCATGCAAAGTCCTTGGCTCAGCACCGTGTCCAATGGAAACAGGTCACCCAATGCACCGTCTTCCCACATCCCAGCTTTTCTTTAGACCTTTCCCATCTGTGATGGGACCAGCCTAACTCTGCGGGACTGACAACCTCTCATGAGCTCACACCCGTGGCTGGCTTTGCTGCTGGCAGCTCCTGAACCCTCTGTTTCAGGCCAAGCTAATTTATGTGAACAATATGACTCAGTGTGGGCAGCGACTTAGAAATAACCCTCTTCTGACAGTGTTTCTAAATAACAGAAGGGTCTTTTTGTTATTGGTTTTTCTCTTAATTGAAGTGTCTCTCTGTAACTTGTATTGACACCGTGTGTAACTCTGACAGTTATAGGAGCCCGTTCACTAATCGATATGATACGTGCTCACATATCCAGCTGCTCAAATCCCTCCCTGTCCCTCCAGGTCAGTTTTTCAGGCAGCAGATATGTCCCTGTCACGCCCTACTTCTGCACACTAATTCCCATACACTTGCTTTCTGCATCAATGCCTGCAGCAGTGCAAGGCCGTGCTGAGAGCGAGGAGAGTGCTGCAGCCCCTTTTCCTTCAGATTCCTCCCTAACAACTGCCCTTTCCCCACATATCTCCATGGGGCAAATCAATAAGAAAAACTTAGAGAAAACTTTAAAACAGCATCATCTAGATATTCTCCTGGCCCCTTCAGTGCCAGACATTGGAGTCTCTCCCTCCTCCCTCTCTAGCAAACCACTACATTGTGCCAGTGACTAAGCCACATGCTGGTACTTGTTGCAATCAGGAGCTTCACCTGGTGCCCTTCCATTACTCTTTTACCGTCGGTGGCCCTTGTACTGTCAAGTATTAATTAGATTGCAAGTTCCCTGGGTCTGCAGCCCTGCCTGTCAGTTTGCAAGGCATTTGCGTACTTTCAGGTGATATTAAGCCATAACTAATACTCTTTAAATTAACTGCTAGAGGACAAGGTTTCAGGGTGGTTCTCAGACATTTCGTATTATGAGCCATGTTTTATGGCAGAAATTATTTCTCATGGTCATTCACGACTGCATGTTTCTTTCCCTCACAGCCTTTCGCTTCTTCTCTGGCATTCGCTGTTGTTCTCTGCATGGCATGGTGGTATTAGGAGGCTGAAAATGAGATTTATATCGTATTTTTGATCCTAATCAATGGATAGCTGTTGTTGGAAAGGATAGTCAGGCTCATCAGGCTGCATATATCCACTGTGTCTGTTGTAGGGATCCTTCTGCATGCTGGTGCTGGAACTACACCAGCAAAAAACTTTCTGTGGCATAAAAACTAGAGGGCTCCGTGCTGGATTAGCTCCCTGGACTGGCACAGTGGGGGTCAGGGACATAGTGGTGGGGTGAAATAGAAGTTGCAGGATGCATGCTGGGGTCAGGGACAGCATCAGGGAGGCGGACATCCTTCTTGGCAGTGGCTAAAGGTAGATTGGCTCCACTGTACGATAAAATCACAGTTACCCAGACCCCTACAGAGCTGTGTATCCTGTAAGAGCTGCCCTTTAGTACTAGTGTAAAAAGTGATGTGTTGAAATTTGTTCAACAAATGCAATCTCTTCTTCAGCAGCTAACAGGAGTAATAATAAGAGGGTATTATTACTATCACATTTAAAAAATTTTTTAGTAACTCACGGTTTATCAATTATTCATTAGCAGCTCACAGTAAATGGGTTAAACTGAACTGTGCTGTCAGTTTTGACTGGACACATGAATCACAAGTCAAGTTTATCTTCTCTGGCTGGAGAAGTTAATCCAGAACTAACTCTCCTTTGTGGACATTCACAAATGACCTCCAGATGCATTTCCGTAACAGGCAGCTACTCCCTAGGCATTTCCTTCAAATTTGTGTTTATATGAACATTCCTCACTGTGAACTGAGCAAAAGGCAGAAAGTAGCAAACAGGAGCTAGAAGCCAACAGCGACCAAGTGATTACAGTTCAGGTACTCTTCATTGTCTACAGCTGTACTAGGTTTGTGCAGGGAGTCAGTGGAGCTCAGTATATTCCAGATTTTCCTACAGCAAACCCTGTGTAGCTGAGATGAATCACAACTTGACGATACAGGGATGTAAGCAGCAGCTCCAGGATTTTCCATCCATCCCCTGCTATTGCTGCTTGTTTACATCTGGCTGCTTGTTTTCATCTCTGCATTGCTCCCATAGATGTGCGACCATCCCTGCAGCTGGACAGAAGATGGGATCTTAAGACAACGCTATGAGTTTTCCACAGGAGAACTTCCTTTGCTGCCTCTGGCTTTCAGGGTATATTTCCATGCATGTGTAAACAAGGACAGATCTTTGTATTGCAAAGAGGAGAGACTGTTCTGCAGGCTGGAATTTCTCTCAATAGATATCTGGAAGAACAGAGGAGGCTGGCACAGGAGATCATTGTTGCAGCTATATTTCAAATTCTCCTTTCTCCTTTGCCGTCAGTATGCTGGAGCATACAACATATGCTTTGTACGGATCCAGCATAAACTGAGTAACACAGGAGTAGAAAACTCTAAAATTGTAAACCACATTAATCCAATATTCTCCTAAGTAGGACAGTCATGATTTACAAGGCAGGTCATTCATTTATCAAGTTCCTTATCAAAACTACTTAGGTTTTTACCTACTGGAAAGTTCCTCTGGGACATTTGGGGGGAACTTGTCCTGCATGGATGTCTTCTGCTGGAACAAATGGGCAAGGCACCAATTTCTCTTAGGTGTCACTTTATAACTGGTACCTTTATACTAACTTTGGGATGATTTCTTGAGAACAGTGTCTAGAAGAGAATAAAGACTCTGTATTGCTCCTGTTTTTCTGGAGTATAAATAAATTTGCAGAAGGAGATTTTGTATCATTGTTTTCAATGAAGGCGTAATTTTGCTGACAACTCACATTTCAGATTCCATGACCATTTATTGTGGCATTTTCATGGCAGCTATTCTGTGCCTGTACTGGTATTTTAGACTGTGGTCCGTGTTATTTTAATGACTTTTCCTTTTATTATAAAAAAAATTGCATGGAAAGGACTTATATTATTCTTATCATCATTCACCTAGAGTCAAAGTTGCAGGTGGATCTTGGTCTTCTGAATTCATAAAGCTTGGAGTTTTGGTTAAGATTGTCCTAAGTCCTTTGTTTTCTCTTCATGATCACTTCTTTACTTGATGTATTGGAAAGCGTTTGAATCAAAACATGTCAGAGCCTTGTGTTCAAAACTTCCTACAGGATACGGATACTCCTTACTAAGGTTAGTAGGAATGAGGTGTCCAAAGCCCTGGTAAATCAGATGGGATTTAGACTACCTCTGCCTTTCCTAAAGGAATGAGATACATAGCAGAGTAAAGTGAATCCCAAGGTCTGCCAGCCTACAGATCACATCTTCCCTCATAGCAGGAGATCTTAGGAACTCCTGAAAACAAAACAGAGGCTTCTTGATTTGGTAATCTGAGAGCATCCCAGGCCTTCTGGGAGAGAGGCAGGAGGCATGGCAGGCAAATGGAAGCCCTTTTCCATGACAGGGGACAGTGTGGCTCACATTCAAAGTACTGGGAAACCATAATATAGACCCCTGAGGCCACCTATATAAGGACACCCTGGGTTACACAACCTTATGCATCACAGCCAGCATGTACATGCCTTCAGGTGTCGCGTTTGTGCTCACCTGAATTACTCTGTCTGACGAAGGTTTGTTTCCTGCACATCTGTCTTCCTGCCAGCAGCATGCTGTAACATGAGTCACTCTGCAGTGTGACACCTGGTTCCAACCTGTGTCTGCTCAGAAAACCTTTACACCTCTTTACACCCCAGAGAGGTCAGCTTTGTGCTGAGCCCAATGCAATACATGGGGATACGTTTCATGAAAAGAGTCAAAGCAATACATTCATTGGGGTAGCT
The DNA here is from genome assembly GCF_003259725.1 of Athene cunicularia. Classification (NCBI taxonomy): domain Eukaryota; kingdom Metazoa; phylum Chordata; class Aves; order Strigiformes; family Strigidae; genus Athene; species Athene cunicularia. The sequence continues at coordinate 149,857,561 of NW_020799095.1, forward strand.
CAGGGCTCCAGAAAGATCTCTGCAGTCAATGCAAGTTTCAAAAGTGCTGGTGTTTCACTTCATTCAGAAGTTGTTAAAACCTAGAAAGGGATGAAATGTACTACTCATGAGAGGAAAGCATGCTTGTTTACCTTTCAGTGGTTTATTTTTAAGGAAATGACCACAAGGCCCTTCTTGAGCTGTTTAGCAGCTGCTCTTTTTCCATCATTTATTTTGCTTTTAATATTTTCCAAAATTTAAAGAATAAGTCATAACCTCATCACCCCAAGAAGAAGAGCGGTATGAGACTGGTTAGGATGATTTAGCCAGTCCCCTGCTTTCCCAGGCAATCAGTGCAGATAAATTGGTTGATGAAGCTGCACCCTCAAAACCAAAAATCATCATCGAAATGAGTAGGAAATAATTCATGTTTGGCTTATTCAATGAAGCCAGATTGTTGCCTGCATGAGCTTCCCTCTTAAAAGGGAGGGGAAGGTTTGGCTGTCTGGGAGCTATAAATGTGTTCCTGATTCACCGCACAGAATCATTTCAGCACACGCTAAATAACCGCTTTCCCTTGGGGACTGACTGCAACTGGCGGCTGGCAGCAACTACCTTGTCTGGTGCTTCCTCCCCTCTTTGGCAGGACTCCCAGCCCCAGGTTTTTAGGGGACCCGGTGAGAAAGAGGCATTTCCTCCCCCTTGGGGATGTAACCAAAGGGAGGCGAGCGCTCAACTTGCAGCTCTGACAATGTGCAGAGGACTGACGGCAGCAGGGAATTTTGCTTGTAACATTTTGGGGTAGGTAGAGGAATCATGATATGGGGGAAATGATGCTGCTCTCCAAGTGTCATGCAGTCACATGTATATCTTACCAAAACCAACAATAAACACTAAGAGGAAATTCTGGAAAAAAAATATCCCAACTCTTGCTCTTCCGGCACCTGAAAGTTGCCGTCTGGAAAATACAGATCCAGTGGGAGCACCTTTGTCCCAGCCTTTCAGATTAATGTGAGGTTTCATCTCTTCCAGCAGCATAAGAAGCTAAATGCAGATTGGTATTGTACTGCTGCTTTGTAGAAACTGGGGGGAAAAAATGAATTGGTGGACACATGGGTAAATGTGATGTGCTGTGGAAGAGCCAGCATGGCTTCTATAAAGGGAAGTTCTGCCATATGGTCCCACTGGAGTTCTCTGAAGGTGTCAACAAGCCTTTGGATAAAGGATATCCTGTTGATATAACCAGCTTTTATTTCCTGAGAGCTGCAGACTGCATCTCTCACCAAAAGCTTTTAAGGAAAGTCAAGGTGTAAATGGGAAGGTCCCTGGATGAATAAAACAGGAATGAGTAAAAAAACCTAGAAAACAGAGAGTGGGAGCTCATAGTCAAGTCTTGTAGTAGAGATTGATCAGCACTGGTGTCCCCTGGAAATACGTGCCTTTTGCTCAGCATGCTGGAAAGGAGTAAACAGTGAAGTGACAAGGTTTAGTCACGATACAAAACTACTCTGAGTATTAAAGATGAGGATAGACTGTGAAGAATTGCAGAATCCCAATGGACAGCAAAATGATGCACAAGGGGAAAAGCAGCCCTCAGCTCACATGTGGCCCTGAGGTGGCCATTACTGGCCAGGAGTGAAATCTTGGGGCTATAATAGATAGTTCCATGAAAATGTCAGCTAAGCATTTAGTAGCAGTCAATAAAGAAAATAAAATGTTAAGAATCGCAGGAAAGGGAGAGAGAACTAAACAGAGAACATTGTGACACAACTGCATAAATCTGTGTCCTCTTCTACCTTGAATCCTGTGTGCAGCTCTGATCCTCTCACTTTAAAAGGAGGCAATAAAAAATATCAGATGAGAATAACAAGGATAATAGGAGTATGGAATTACTCAATATAACGAAGAAATAAATAGGTTCATTGCTTCAATCTAAGAGATGACCAGGATAAATCTGTAACATGAACATTATGAAGAAGGTGAAGAGATTGATTTTTCATTGCATTTTCCAATAAAGGAATAAGGAAGCAGCAATTTTAAGTAGGAGAGGACCAAGCTCAAAGCAAATGGAAGGAAGTGACTCTTCATGCCTGAGTTAAACTTTGGAACTTCCTGCCACAGTGTGTTGTGGGAACTAAAAGCTGATGTGGCTTCAAAGGCATCCCTTTAAACAGCCTCTTCAAGGAAGAGAGAGAGAATTGAGGGTTATTAATATACCGAGCCCACCTTCTCAGGAAGTCCCTGAACTACAAATGATTGCAAACTGGGAGTCTGCTTTGTCCAATTCTTACCTTCTTCCTGAAGCATCTGCTTTGGGTGATGTCAGAGAGGGATTCTCAGAGACATCAGAGATTGGTCCTTGGGCTGCACTAAATCAGGGAATAACCTCATGCACTGACCATCAACACCTTCACAAGGGTTAGAATGTTGCACATTTTTCTCAGCGTTGCTGTGCATTTAAGACCTCAAGGATCTGGCCTAGGAAGCAGACAAAGCAATGATCTCAGATATTCGGGTGATTTTTTTCTTTTTATCTTATTTCCCAGAACCTGTGCTCCCTCACTGTCCTTTGGCCTGTTATCTCCAAATTTTTGTTTCTTCTTTATGGGAACACCATTTGCAGTCTTTAGCAGTTTGAGGATTTTGCTACTATCCACTGCATAAAAAAGGTAGAATGACCACAAAAGACATGAATTCTTAGGATATTATTTCAAGTGCTATATTTAACTAAATTACCCCTTTTTTGGAATTGTTTGTTATTCCTTTGGTGATAGAGCGGCATCCTGTTTGCCTGCACACATTGCAGCTGCAGAGTTGAAATCCTCATGGGTTTCTTGAAATAGCTTTATAACTGAAACCTCCCAAACCCTGCACTGTACTTCTAATTTATTTAACCAGATCCTAGTATGAACCAAGACTTCCTATCACATTGTTGTTGTTCTTCAGAACGCATGGCCTTAGTGTTTGTTTAGTGCAAGTGCATAAAAGTACTCCTGAATTATGTAACTTCACCAAACTATGTGACTCAGATTGGGCAAATTCCAGAAGGTATGTTTGCTTCCATAACCTGAACTCAATTACGCTGCACATCCTACATGAATAATCCATTGTCAACCACAGGAAATGTGGATCTCGTTGAACTACCACAACCTGATTACAGACAATGATCCATGGACTGGTAGTTCTGAGTAATATGAATCGCTTTCCTGAACATTTGAGCTTAGATATATGACTAGGTAATTAATTTAGTACTAAGAAATTTGAAGAGTTTGTAAGTGTCAAGTTATGCCACTGTTAGGGCAAACAGCTATGTGTTCCAGTAATATTCCTTGCTTTCTGTATTTTACAAGTATTTCCCTACCTCACAGGGGGAGACTGGGATTGCTTCTTGCTTTTTAAAGAGGTGATCTTCACATTTAGGTTTTATTTTGTAAACACAGAATAGGACTCGGTCCAACCTAAAGCAGGCTTAGAGATTAAGGATTCTGGTGTTAATTATACCTAATAACAATTGGGTAGCTTTGGATAATATTCAGAATCTGAACATCTGCTGCTACATAATGGCAGAAAGCAGAGTTGAAAAACTGGCTGGTAAATGAGCTAGCCCCCAACTGATTCCTGGGAGATGAGAAACAGATTGGACAAACTGCCAGTGCTAGAGGTTTCACAGTCGTCCTAGGCATCTATCCATCGTCCTCTCCTCTATCAGACAGATTTCTGTCATCTCTAACTTAACTCTTCTGTTTCAGTTTAAACTCATTACACCTGACCCACCCCCAGGGGACATGGAGAGTACTTTACAGTCTGCCTTTCCACAGCTACCTTGCCCACTGTCGTACAAGATTCTCTGAGGAACTCTGGGCATGAGAACTTGCCTTCCTTATAAAAAGAGAGATGAGAATGAAGATGTTGGTTGATTGTTCGGCGTGTTACACAGATATGCAGAGTGGCAGCTTGTTGTTCTTTGGTTGATGGTGTAAGCCTAAAATTAAAGCACAGATATAGCCTATCTTCAATCCAGACTACTCTCCTCACCCAAGATGATGTTTTTCAAAGGTATCAGGACACTGGAATCATCTCCATGCAGAGGCTCAAAATTGTGTCAAGAATAAAATTAATAAAACATTATCTACCCGCAGTCAAAAAAATCCCAACAGCGGCATTGTAATTCTGAAGAAGAGCTCATTCCATATTGACATGTCAACATGCTGGGGTAAATATTTAATCTAGGAGAGCAGAAGGACTTATCAGAACGGGAGCTAATGATGGTGCCTTCTGCATGACACATGATTTCTCATATGGATTCCATCTGGCCACAGGCTGAACCACCCATCCAGCTGATTACAATGATCCTCAGCTCTGCGGCTCTGTGCAACTCCAGCCACTCTGCCAGGACAGACAGGTTTACACCTAGTACTTACATTTTTATTACCTCTGTCCAGCAGATTAAAGAAAAAAAAAAGAGCAAATTGTGGAGATGCAAGACTCTAAAGTGCGTAACAGCTGACAATATAGAGATTTAGGTTTGTTTGGTACATCTGTTGCATGAACATACTGAGCAGCAGTGGGAGAAACAGGAACCACTTTCCAGATTATTCACCTTATTTCAGATTTTATCATTTCAATGTACAAAGATGCAGTTCCCAGCACAGATATATGTATAAGCACGGGAAGCCCATGCGTCAGCATAAAGCTCTGGACCTGCACGAAGATGAACAAGAGCACAAACACTCAGAAAGCACCATCTTAAAGGACCAGTCTTGGACTATAAAACAGAAATTACCTTGCAAAACTTCATCAGAAGAGATCCTGGCTAAGATCTGGGCAAGGACCTTGGAGATCCTTGAAATACTGTAACAGGGGAGGAAGACACAGGCAAATAAAAATACAGAAGGGCTCTAATGAAATGAACCGGGGAGTCAACTTTCTCCTTTGCCAGGTGAGAGCAGAGGTTACGGATAAGCAGTTGTACTGCTGAGCCACAGCTTTTCTAGAAGTTCTGTGCTGGAGGACATTTCCCATGTGACAAGCTCAAATCCTGCATCTCTTTCAGAGTATGTGGGGGCTGCCTCTGCTCCTTCTGGCACCCTTTTGGGCTGCTTGGGGAACCACAGTGGAAACCAAAAAAGCTGAGAAGGATGTTAGGTTTCTGCCTGGAGTTGCATGGCACTGTATGTATGATTAGTGCACTCACTGTATATACAATTAGGGCACCATACCCAGTTGTGGTGGGCTTCAATGTGCTTTCAAGTCTAAATTTCTTAACCATAAGGTTGAGGGGCACAGTCCTGGGTCTGCAGGTTGCAGGTGGGAGAGAAGTGGAGCATTGAAAATCATCACCTTCATTGAGTGGTATTTTGGTGAGCGTGGAACAGGGGAGTTTGGACTCAGCCTGGCAACCTGCAACTTGGTGGTAACTGATGGGTGTGGTAAGTACAGCCTCAGTGTTCACTTGTCTTGTTCCTGCTCATGTTATCCTGCCCCTTGTTCTTCTCAGTGATGTGTTTAACTTTGCGCTTTTTGTGTAGCTAATACTTGGGGGTTTTCCCCATTTTGATGGTTGTCACCACTGACACCAGAGTTGCAGAGCAAGAAACCCCAGTGAGTGCTGACTGATCAGGATTAGGTGGCACCTTAAGTGGTTGGCAGAGACAAGGCTCAGACCAAACACATCTCCTGAGCAATTCACCCTGCACACAAGTGCTGCCCTTGCCTCCGACCTAACTTCTAATGAACTGCAAATTGCAAACAAGGTTACCAGCAGCTTACCACTTGCGTAAAGTGCTGAGGCTAAAGAAAGGTTGCAAGGGTTGCTAGGAAATACAGGAAGAGGCAGAAAAAGTGTTCCATTAAAACAAATTAAGGGCAAGGAGAGACTGGTGGTTTCTAGGGTTATACTAAAGGGCTCTGATGAATGGCAGCTCCCAAAGGATGGTATCAATTATCTATTTCTATCGTGGGCAAACTTGTTGCTGTGTCAGCATCAATGCACAGACAGTTTTTCTGATGTCATCCTAATCCACATTAGAACAGTCATCTCTTCCTTCTTTCCTTCTCCACCCTGTTCCCTACAAAGCTTCTGTTTTACTTCCTCATCTTTAATATTTCTCTCTTCTCTGACATCCCCCTACCATAACCTCCGTGTACTCCCACTCCTTGCAACCATCTTCCTTCTGTCCTTCTCTTTTGGTTGTGCTGTCCCTGGAATCCTTTTTCTGTCATGGACAAGATCACAACTACTCAAGATCATTTTCCAGCTCTTCAAGTCTCTAAGACTTCAGGGAAATCTGCCATTTGTCAAAAAGGGAGAGGGCAGCAGAGTGAAATTTAAGGGCTGTGCTATACAAGATGTCAAATCCAACAGTCACATCTGGCTCTATTTCTGGTATCTTTCCACCTTCTCAAGAGGTCTTGTCCTCTTCATCTGGCAGTTTTTCTCTTACAGAGTACTCCCTCCTGGTACTCCCATCTTGTATCAGTAAGAAAAATTTTGAACTTTTTCTCTACCTGATGCCTTTAACCCCATCCCAGTTCCTCTTTCTACTCCTTCCTCTTCTGAACAGTTCACTCATTGATACTCTTCTCCCCTCCTCTACCCATGCTACTGCTTATCTGTAACTGCCCAGCTTCTCTCTATCACGTGTCTTTTTTTATTTAAATTTCTTTCCTTTGTTTCTTTCTCCACCATCTCCTCACTTGGTTCTTAATGAATTTGTTACTCTAGATGGGAATTGGACACCCACTGGCTTTTAGGCCCAGACTTTTCAGGAATAGCCAAAACAGGACAGCCACAATCTATTTTTTCTTTTTCTGACTATTTGCAGAATAGATGTTCAGTTCACTATTTCCTCATATTGATTTTCTCAGGAGCTATTCACAGGGTTTATTGTGTGAATTGATTCAACATTAGGGCTGTGTTACTTCCACCTAGTCAGAGAAGTAACGTGATGCTGTTTCCATTCCCTGCATATTGAAGGGCATGAAAGATCAGGCATGAATATTTGTCTGCAAATGAAACAGCCATTCATTCTGAATGTGAAATGTGCTCCCTATCAATGCTTTTACCTGAAAAGAACTTTATAATTTGCAGAGTTATGAAGTTAGACATTAAATATAAGCACTAACTTTTCCACTGTTATATCTAATATTGATTAAAATTGGAAAGAAGTATTCAGAAGCAGTTATTTTTCATACTGTTCCCTTAACTGTAATTGCTTCTTTCTCTACCCAGACAATAAATCCACAGCAGAGCTGATAGTTTCATGATTTCTAGTCCACAGACACTTTCTCCCATGTATGCAAAAGAATTAATAGAAATGAAGGAAGTTCTGTGGCTTTCTTCCCTAAATCAGGTAGGTATGGGCTACTCTTTGAACCTGTTTTAATCTTGAACTGTTTACCTCATACATAATAATTTTAAATACGTTCCTGACATATGGACTGGTTACTAAGGAAACAATTGAGAAGCCCATTTTGGGTTGGATAGTTTGAGAAAACAAAAAGCTAAACCGAAGCATGTTTAGTCCTAATGGCTACTTAGCCTGAATGCATTTACCAGAAATGTGTCTGTGGAAACCTCACCCACAGCCAGTCTCCAAATCCACTTTGACCCTGGGTTGCCTCAAGCTGCTGTGCCTCCGGTGTGGTCGGACAGCAAGTGTGGAGGACAGCTAAGCTTCTACCCCTGGTGCTTTCCTACCCCTTTGTTTCCTCCATGGGTCTCTGTACTTGGATACTTATATGGTCTCCAGATTTTTCGAAGTTGAACATCCCGTTATATTGAATAGTATCTTCCTGCTGGAGAAACAGGATGTTTTATTAACCTCATTCTATTAATGTCAAAGTTAAGGGGCTACTAGGTGACTTGCCCATGGTCACAGATAACAGGTAACCTCACAGACCAGGGCCATCGTTTAAACTAGTGCAGAAAAAGCACGTGGAGATTCTTAAGTGGAAGGCACTCCAGAGAGAACAGTAATTATCACAATTAATTACGGTAGTCATTAGCTACTTTCTTCTTTTAAAAACCAAGCACATGGTTGGGTCCTAGTCATGATGTTCTAGCATGTGCTCATCGGCGAACTATCGTGGCTATTGAGTGCTCTATGTGAGGACACTCTCGTTCGCCCTCGAGCCGAGTGGCTCCGCTGCTGGCGTGATGGGCTGCGGGGCACGGGGGGTCTCCTGCGCCGGGGGAGCTGCGGGGAGCGGAGAGACCCGCCGGGCGCGGCAGCTCCCGCCGCGGCGGC
>NW_020799095.1:149865838-149898180 GCF_003259725.1 Athene cunicularia
CCCGGCTGCCGCAGCTTCAAGGGGGAACACGCTGCCCCCGGTGCCGGGCCGCAGGGGGGGCCCTGCTCTCCTCCAGCGCCGGCCGGCAGCGGTGAGCGCGGCTGTGGGAGCTGCGCCCGGGGAGAGGAGCTCCTCCGCTCAGGGACAGAGCTCCGGGAGGGGCAGCAGGTGAGGGGGTCAGGGACAGCGAGAGGGGGACAGGCTGCGGGAACTGCACCTGCCTGCCCGCGACAGCGGCACACGGGACACGGAGGGTTCACAGAATCATAGAATTGTCTGGATTGAAAGCGACCTTAGAGATCATCTAGTCCCACTCCCCTGCCCCGGGCAGGGCCACCTTTCCACTAGCCCAGGTTGCCCAAAGCCCCGTCCAACCTGGCCTTGAACCCTTCCAGGGAGGGGGCAGCCACAGCTTCTCTGGGCAACCTGTGCCAGGGCCTCCCCACCCTCACAAGGAAGAATTTCTTCCTTGTATCTAATCTACATCTACTCTCTTTCACTTTCTTCTAGGATATGTTTGAACTGCCTGAGCTCCCTCTGCCGCTTTGTTAGGGCAAATAAGTGACACGGTGTCTGCGCCCACATGAGGGAATGAGTAAATCAAAGCCAGGAGCAGCTGGCATACAGCACAGATGTGCATCTGAACTAAGAAAACCCAGCTCAAAGCGTCTGGGCTGAATGTGAAACAATATTAAGTCCAGGAAAGAGCAATCTGACCCACCCTGCAGTTGCTGAGTGAAATGAATGCTCTCGTCAGTGTCCCAGCAAGTCCTGCTGTGGCCGAGGCTCCTGGCACTGAGCAAACCTCTCAGACAGAGCTGTCCGGAGATGAGGTGTCTTCAGCATCACAGTGTTTCCAGGCAACCAAAGCAGAAATTCAGATCTAATGAAAGTTCACCAAATCTGAGCTCTTTCAGACATAATATTTTTCACTGGCTGAACTGGCATCTTTGAAAGTTGTTTCTGAACAGTGGCTCTAGTGTGCGCAGCCATGCTAAGTATCAGCAAGGGCACAATAGGCAGACGTTACACATTTCTGGAAATAAGAGGCAGCTCCTTTGCCTTCAGTGCTGTTATTGTTCCTTGGGAACACAGACATCACTGTACTGTTGGATGCATGGCCATTTGGTGGGAGAGCTTGTTTCTGAGAGGGTTTAGAAATGGAGACATCAGCAGAGGGTGGAAACAAGCCCTGATATCTCTTTTTCCCTGATGGTGTAATATCAATCCCCTATATATAATAGATACCAAAGCATTTATCTCCCTTCTGGTTTTTCAGTGTTGCAACTGCATATGTTCCTGTTATCACATCAAGATTTCTCCTGGTTTGGGTTTTAAGTAAATTCCAGAGCTCCGTGGTTTGTAATTACGTTGAGCAAGTGCTTCTGCTGTAAAATCGTAATTTGCTATTTCTCATCTCTTCGAATCACACTTTGCCCTTTTACTATATGAAAGGGAAAGCAGGCATTCTTAATCCACATGTCCTAGGGTGTTCATTATTTATCACATTTTATCCTTCCCAGATAAATGGCTCCAATCCTTTCAGGTTTTTTGTTCATTGCTGTAAGAATGCTGCTTGTCCGTGAACTCCCCAGTCCTGTATCTTATTTTTGAAACAGAGTAACAAGCACTGAAGACAGTCTTCTGCTGACAGCAATCACATACATTGCGTAACTGAATTATATAACCCTTCATCCCATCCTTTATATAGCCTCATATATGTTTGCTTTTTAGATGTGGCCACACACTGAACGCAGTTCTTAACTGACCTTTCTCCAGTAACAGCCAAGGACTTCTTCTGAGTTAGTGCTTGTACTAATTTATTGTGGCACAAAGGCACAGTGAACTATGACAGCTCAGTGGCATAACTCCCAGCTGTGCACACGTATGCTGCAGCAAGTCCTTCCACAGATAGGGGTTATCCCAAAATCTCTGGAAAATTCTCCCATGTAGATAAGCCCTAATTTAGGGCCACATTCCAGTCTCAAGAGTCAGTTTGGGAAGAATCATGGAGATGCATAAAAGGAAAAATAAATGTATGAGACATAAAGGTTGCCATGGATAGTGGAACAGGGAGTACACAAAGCTGGTATGACGGGGTAGCTAAATAAAGTGGAAGTGACAGAGTCAAAGACCTTGAAACATACAGCACAAAATAAAATATTTCCCCAAAAGACAGATCACTCAATTAAAAAAAGAAAAAAGCCCAGTTTCTAGCCAGGATGAGCTGTAAATTTCTGTGAGAATAGAGACAGCATCGTTCTCCTCAAGTTACATTGAAGGGTAATAAATCTGCCGGTAATTCTCAGAGCGACCGTTCAGCATGATGACAGACAAAGGTCTGCAGGGCTCTGCAGCGTGGCTTGCAGCTTCTCCTGCTTGTAGATGCAGCCTGGAGAATATACGCCAAATCAGGCTACTGGGATTGCTTTTGGGTACTGCATGTTAGAGGCTGCTGCCTCGGCAGATGGGACCTATGTACTGAACATACAGGTGATGACAAATGTATGTGGCCTGCCAGTCCCAACAGACTACGTATGAGAAGATTAAGGTTTCAGCTGAAGCATCTCTGGTGAAACTCAACAGATCTTTGACAAGCACTGTAAGCTCTTTCATAGTATGCTTAATTATCTGATGTCATTTACATGGCTGGGGAGCTGCAGCTGGAGAGGGAATCAGTGAATCTCAGGCAGACAAGGGCATGTGATTTCCTTGGGAGTTACTCAGGACTGAATTTTTCTTAGCACCATGGCTAAACATGCCCAGGACTGCTGGAATTTTGACTGTTACCACACTTCTTTGTGCTGTCCTCAAACTGACAGCAGGACAACCCTTTCTTTCTGTTGTATTTAGGAGCCTGTATGGAAACTTATTCTTCTAGGAAGGTGGAATGATAGTGGTCTCTGTGGCTTGGGAAACTCCTGCCTACCACTTCTGAGTCCAGAGGCCATGCCAAAGAGGGAGGAGAGGAACCGATGAGCCTGGATGGTTTCTTTATGTGATGTCTATCGCCTTGCTCATTGGGAAGCTTTAGATACAGCAGCATTTCCTTTAGCAGCTGCAGTAACCTTGTCCCAGCCCGTATCTTCAACACAATCGGGTCCTAAAATAGCCTGTCCCTCTGTACAGAAGTAGGAGATCTCATTTTCAAAGCATTTCCTCTGCTGGTAGTCTCCCAGCTTTTACTCACAATGCTGGTATCCAGTACTGCTGCGGGGAATGGGCAGTGACGCCCATGCTGAGGGAAGAAGGGAAGGGACCTGAGGAGAGGAAAAAATCAGCCCCCTCCATAGTGCGGGAAGCAGGGAGACGCCACGTGCCAAAGGGCCACCACACAAAAGACGAGAGGTCCGGTGGTGCTGGGAGAAGGGTGGCAGGTGGGGCAGCTGCTCTAGCAGGGAGCTTGGCACAGCCCAGGCAGGGTGCTTCTGCACATTGTCCGTCAGCTCACAACCAGAAGCAACAAGTGCTGAACCCTCCAGAGCCTCATTCCTGGTGGGCGGAAAGAAACACATTTGTAAATTAGAAATGAGTTTACAAGCAACAGCTCAGGTGGGAGACTGCTATCTCAGTTGCAGGGGAAAGGATAGTCATACTCAGGCATATCTGGAGGAAGGAAATCTCCCAGGTCTTGTCCCGTTGCAGTGTCTTTTCAGGATCTTTAGCTCAAATCCTTACTCATCTCACTCAGACCCTTTGGTCCAGTCATCCATCCTTGTCCAGCCCATTTCCCTCACCTCCCATTTTCACTCAACTCCACTATAAAGTTTAAGCAACTTAAAGCTATTACAGACATTTCTTACCACCTCTCTGAAGTGTAAGACATTACATATACATATAGCCGTAGGTTCATATGTATGACCACAGAGTTTCTGATTTCAGCCCTGAATTTTAGGAGCAAATTCTCCAGCACTGCAGAGGACTCTAGTAGATGCACCCTAAATGGCATTTATCTCAAGCCCCTAAAGAGCACACACACACAAATTAGTATTCATTACTAAATTAATATTCACGCTCTTCCTCTGAGGTGATTTATCTTCATAGAGATGGTTTTGGCACTGTCTGTTTCCTTCGCTCTCGGATCTGTCTGTTGCTCTCCTCCTGATGAATGTGTTGATATGAGGCTTCAGGTAAACGGCCAAACTTTCATTTATCTGTCCTTTAAACTAATTGTTTCTTCATGGCTAATCAGCTCTGTCTTTATTATGAAAATTTTATGGTATTTCATGCTGTTGGGACGTTACTGCTGGCTAAGTATTGCCTCTGTATACCATAACACCAAAGAACGTGCCATCTTCCGAGTCTGAACTCCCATATCCTGGTCCAGCAGGAGCTCATCTCCTCCTCTGCTATCCACCTGCATTGTGTGTGATAGACAGTAATGGATTATTCACCATGGGGAAGACAATGTGAAACGTTGTGCTTGCCTCTTCTCTCTCTTCCTCTGCTAGAATAATAATTTGAAGTATTTTTGTAAAAACCAGTCACACCCAGGGGTTTTTTTGTAGCACAAATCACTTTGTAGTAAAGTGCATCTTTAAGACTGATGTAAGGTTTTGCCAGGCTGTTTAAATGCAGTTCAGCTGTCAGAAAACAAACTTCTATCCTTTATTTTTTTAAAAATCCACCACCTCCTTTCCTCCTTCAGAGTCCTTCTCTGGGCAATATCTGGAAACAGTCTAATTACTGCTCCTGAACGTAACCTGGTGAAATCCTTCCTTGGCAGAGTACTAGAGCTGGACTGTAAACAGCTCTACGAGTCTCCTTACTATAGCCAGATCTTTGCTCATCCTGCAGCCTGGGCAAGGCTGATACAGTCACCCAGCACCCTTTGCTGTGACTATCTCCCTGTAGAACCTGAGAGCAGCCTCAGCAGTGAGGTAGCAGCACTGATGGTCCAGGAGGGAGATGAAGAATTGCTTAGGAAGTGGTGGGACCTTCACATCACACCAGAGCCATCTGCATGCCAGGGGAAATCCCACCGGGGGTGAGGAGGTGACTTCCTTCCTGGCAAAATATCCTGCTCCATCTGCAGCATGCAGCACAAGTGGTGAGAGGTGGACATGTCTGGCACTTGTGTGCGTCCTTTTGACCTCATCTGCATGTTGGCTTGGCAATGCCTTGGCTCACATGACCTCCCCACAACCTGCAAAAGGGACATTTCCCTTCAGGTTTCCTTCTCTATTGTACCTCAGAGTGAGGCACAAGAGTGCCATTGCAAGGATTTTACTGCAGACCCACACAGCATGAAAACGTTTGTGGTGATATAAAAATAGACTGATGCAAAAAGAATGTATCTCAGATTCTTGAAGCTTCCCCCCATTAGAGGCAGACATGAGCACAAATTGAATTTTCCAGAAGTGATTAGTGCAGAAATCATGGAAAACAATTGGGGTGTGAAGAACTCAAAAGCTCCTGGATGAAGGAAATATCCAGCAACTCTGGCTCTCAAAATGTAAATAGGAAACAGTCACAAAACCTTATCTGTATTTTGCAGCTAATGAAAACACTAGTCTCTCCTGGGAGCCAAGTCTTTGCTCTAATTTTAATGCATTTTCTTAGCTTTTCCTTAGCTGTGACTAATTTGCACTGTCAGGTGTGCCTTTTTTGAAGTTAAAAAGCATATCTGAAGTGCTATAACCTCTAGTCACAATATTTAAATTAGTGAGTACCCACTGAAACCACATCTCAAAGCCTGTCAAGTGAGAGGATGGCACTCAGATCCCCTCATGCTCTGCTGAGTGATGGATACAAGCAATCTCTGCTCCCATGGGAGCCTGGAAGCGATGATTCCTGGGTGACGTGCTGTTTGCTGTCTTGACCCCTTACACTATTTGGGCTGTGCACGAACAGCACTTCGACTGTCAAGCACAAAATATTTCAAAGTTAGATCTCAGCAAGCAGCTTTATCAGTGGGGTATGCAGTAGCCTTCCCCTTCCTGAATCCCAGAGTGCTGGTAACTGCATGTAGTTTGGAAAACACACTGAATCACACCTACATGTTTTTAGGCTATATCCTAAAATAGGTTTAAATATATATAATTACATACATTTAACCATAATTTTACTATAACATATAACTTTAAAGACATTGCCCACCTGTTCACTATGGCTGTGTTCAAATTATGTATTAAACCTGAGCCTGCTGCTCACACCATAAAACCTCTATCCCTGAGCCACAGTGACCTTCAGCCACGGGTCAAAGCCTTGAGGAGACCCCAGGGTTAGAACTTGGTGGGCTGGGCTGGCACTGAGCAGCTCCTAATTGCTGTTCAGCTGCTACTTCCTCTGGTTCAGCTGATCCTCCAGCTTAGCTCTGCTCAGTGATCCAGGAGACAGAGAAATGAGAAGGCTAGAGGAACTCACAGGCAGACACCAGCCTCAGCTGGGCAGCTTACCCTGCATAGCAGGCTTAATATATAGGGTGGACATACCTTATGGTGCCCGTGACAGATGGAATAACACAGGATGCTGAGTTTGAGAGAGCAATTCAGGCCACCTGCTACCCACGACTACTAGGCCATGGGGGCCAGGCTCTGCCAAGCCTGGGTAGGAGGTCTCTGAACTGTTGTTAGAAGTAATTTAGCATGCTGTAGTAATGTAGTAAGATGCATAAATGTGCTGCCTTTTGCATGTAATTTGGGATCAAGATGACTGTTCCCACCTGTGTGCTGGTAAAGACCAAAAGTTACTTCAATAAAACTAAGGAGAGTTTTGATTTAGGTATTCAGTGCCATCTAATGTTGTATATTTGTATATGGAGGGTAAGCAGGGATTTGGACAAGGGCCAGAGATGAGTTTGCACATGACTTACACTTAATGTTAGCCATGTGACTTGCCGCCTATAAGGGGAGGTGTTGTTTGCACATAACTGTGTCTGTATTGTCCATGCAGCTGAGCATAAACAAGTGATTGTGCATTTGTTTGCAAACATTAACCCTGCAGAGAGCTGGATCTGTGGCAGCAACTATTAACTCCTTGAAAAGCACAAAAAGGTACAGATGTGTGTGACATATGAATGTTTTTCTATTGGGAACGTTGCCAAAGAAGGTTTCTTCTTGTCTCCAGAAAGTTGTCAGCCCTTCTCTCTGTGCCCCCTCAACAGAATTTATTTTCTCTAAGAAGGGTAATAAGAAGCAGATTTTGCAGATTTACCTATCTATTCTTGATTTTTGTGTTGGAGATCAGATAAAAACCTAGGTGCTTCCTGAGTAAGCAACAACAAAAAATGCAGTTGGTGCTGGATTCCAGAGGAAAAGGTGGCATTTGGATACTCTGTGCTGCCTAAAAAGAGAACTTCACAGAGAGTGAAATGGTTGCTATTTTTTTACTGTCAGAGCATTTTCATTATGTTTCATGAGAGCTGTGTCTTCCCATGTTTCTGTGATGCTGGCTGGAGTTTAATTGCTTATTTTCTGATTGGTTTCCTATGGAGACTTGCAGAACCATGATACCTGATGAATTTCCCCCATCCTTCCTTCTCTTGCTAATAACATTTAAATCTGTTTTCAGTCAAATATGACAGAATGGCAAAATGTTGAACACAAGTTCATGCCACTTTTGTGAAAATAAGCAGATGGGTAGAAAATAAAGCACCTGTAAACCTACTTAAAGTATGCTTACATAAAGGCTGGAGACTCATGCATGGTTACAGAATTCAGGTGGGAGGAACACCTTGTAGATGCTGCTATTGTGGGAAAAGCTTCATTTGGTGATTTTGCTTTTTTAGATACGGAAGTCAGTCAGTCAGGGCTCAAGTCTCCAGGAAACCAGGATTCGCTGGTGCTGGTGCTCAGAACTTACTTGTGCAAGTTTTGCAGGTTGCTAGAAAGACTTCTCTGGGTAGCTAGTCTAAAAAAACCCAGTCCACAGCCATGACAGTGCTTCCGTTTAGAAAAGACTGTCAGTGTGTCAACATCAAGTGGTACAAATGCAGTCTGATCTTTGAAATAATTCATGTACTACTTAACAAAACATCCAAATTTACCCCTTTAATCGGACGTTCTCAAAGCACTTTGGATATGTTAGGAAGCGATCCCCACAGATGAGAGGAGTCTTCTCAGTCTCTTTACAGAGGAGAAATGCATGGCAGGCCAGTAGAATGGTTTGCTCAAGGTTGTATAACAGGCTGGGAAAGGGGGTCCAGCCCCTAAGACACATGAGGAGCATGCAGTAGACACAGAATCTTTTGGCTAGTGTGCATCCATTGCATTGCTGCCACAGACTGTGGCCTGGTCCCATCTATTTGGTCCTCATGGTTTGGTTGCCCAGCACAAGTTTTCAAGCTCTGGCTCTGCAGTCTTTATAGAAGAAGAGCAGAGAACTGTTAAGTCATGTAGAATGAGCTTGTTTTATGTAGCTGTTACACTTCAGTGAAATACATGGTTTGTGGCGCAGCAGTGTTAAGGCACGGCGACTGCAGTAGCCACAAGCCCACAAGAGAGAGACGTAGCTAGCACCATATCCAGCCAACTATGATCAGGTATAAATGGACACAGCTGACAGCTGAGCCAGCTGACTTTCAACTTTTTTGCCAAGCAAGATTCAAACCAATGTCCAAACTGTAACACACTGGCCACTCTGACACCATGCACCTCATTAAAGATGCCTGCAGTGCTGCTTATTCTCATACCTGCAATTTTGCAAGTGGCATTTGGCTTATACCTGTTGAACTCTAAACCTCATGGGATCAAATTTCATCTGCAGGTTATTTAGGTGTTTATTAAGTGCTTGTTCTTTATATGAGAATCACACAGCACTGCAATCCTGTTGCATCCCACAGAAGTTAAATACCTCTCAAAGCGTCAACTAATTAATCCTCCTTGCTCACACCTGTAGTAGGCTGGGAAATATGAGATGACGTGTTACAGCTTCCAGGGACGTGGCCAATGTAGTGAGGCTGTGGAAGATGCTATAACAAATTATGGCCACAATATCGAAAAAATTGTGTATGCATTTTTAAACACTGATTTGTTTATTATTTACTTCCTTGGATGATGAAAAAGTGAATAAAGGTTTGATTTATTTTTTGAGCTTTTCAATTCTGTAAAAACTTGTGAATTTGTCATGCAAACTTGCCTGTGTGTAAAGTGGTTAGACTGGACAGAATTTCATTTGAGAAAAGTGGCAAAGACCTCGACCTTTTGCATTAAGCTCCTCATATTTTAAGCCTGTTTGGTAAAACAGGCAGTGGGTAAAGGGATTCCAGTCTTTCTGCAGCTGACCTAGCATGCTTTTCCGACGGCATTTGTGCTATCTGAGCTTTGAAGTGGTCAATATCACAGGAGTGCAAAATCCCCCAGAAGAGACATTTCAAGCTTTGCAAGAACGAATATTTAAAACAGTCAAACACCCAATGTCATCAAGTTTTCAAGCAAACTGAAACATGTGGCAAAAACATGTATTAACTCACAGCAATTAGCAATCCTAGCCAAGCCATGTTTGTCCCCTTTCCAGAACTTTGTGGAGTCCAGAGCGTTGTGAAAACAGGATGGGTCATTAATGAGAATGGGCCCTTTAGCTGAAGTGAATTCCCCAGAAGTAGAAACTATAGCTACAAACCCCTCTGGAATCAGAAAAGCCTATAACTCTCTGCAAATTTTGCTGAAAATTTTTTTGCAAGATTCAGTGGAACCACTTCCCCACCCTCCAGCACTGTTCACAGAATCATCAAGGTTGGAAAAGACCTTGAAGCTCCTCCAGTCCAACCATTAACCTCACACTGACCGTTCCCAACTCCACCAGATCCCTCAGCGCTGGGTCAGCCCGACTCTTCAACCCCTCCAGGGATGGGGACTCCCCCCCTGCCCTGGGCAGCCCATTCCAACGCCCAACAGCCCCTTCTGCAAAGAAATACTTCCTCAGAGCCAGCCTGACCCTGCCCTGGGCAGCTTGAGGCCATTCCCTCTTGTCCTGTTGCTTATTACTTGGTTCAAGAGACTCATCCCCCCTCTCTGCCCCCTCCTGGCAGGGAGTTGCAGAGGGCCAGGAGGTCTCCCCTCAGCCTCCTCTTCTCCAGACTAAAACCCCCCCCAGTTCCCTCAGCCACTCCCCAGCAGACCTGTGCTCCAGACCCTGCCCCAGCTCCGTTGCCCTTCTCTGGCCACGCTCGAGTCATTCAATGGCCTTTTTGGGGTGAGGGGCCCAAAACTGAACACAGGAATTGAGGTGCGGCCTCACCAGTGTTGAGTACAGGGCTCAGATCCCTTCCCTGTCCCTGCTGGCCACCCTAGTGCTGATACAAGCCAGGATGCCATTGGCCTTCTTGGCCATCTGGGCACACTGCTGGCTCCTGTTCAGGCAGCAGTGATACTGGCTGTCTGTGCTGGGCATGATGGATCGCTTGGGACAGTGAGGAAATCTAGACTGGAGGATAGGTACCTCTTCATGAGTTGGTGTTATGACGGACAGAGCTTATGTCTCAGCTCAGGCTGGGCCATGCTGGGCACTCCTGGGCGTTTTGGGAGCTTGGCAAACTCAAACACAAGGATGGATGAGGTGTAGGTGACTGCAGCATCTCGCAGCCCTGGGCCGCTGAAGATCTTGACTTTAATGCTAAAATTTGCCAGGTCCGTTATAGGTGGGAGATAGTCTGAATACGGCTCCTAGTGGTTAAAGGCACCCATGACATGTTTTATATGAGCTTCGCTAGAGTTCTGAAGCTCTTGGAAAACTGGATGAGTAACTCTTCCCTTTCCCTAGAATTACCCATTGTAATCTCCCTTCCTCTTTTAAAGTCGATTTTTCATCCTTGCTACAATGCTTGGACTCCCTCTGTAATGAGAAGGATGACAACTCTAAGAAAAAAGGATGCAAACATAGAAAGATGGATATTGCCCTGACTCCTAGACATCACAGGGTATTTTAGGCAAGACATTTTTACCTTTTCCTGTCTCCCTATTTGTTCACTACTGTGCATGCTGCATGTTTCACAGAAAACGATCCTATTGTGACTGAAGCAACAAAAATCTGAAATGGAAAAATAATCCTGCCCCAAATTGCTTCTGAGGTGTAAGACAAGAAAAAACAGATGGATACAGTCACAGAGGGGAATTTAAGGCGTGAAGCAATACTGATTGGTGTGATAGGCAGCCAGCACAGGGTATAAGCTGTTGCCAAGGCTTCTGTATTGTGGCAAAAAAAATTTTAATGATGGATTTGAGAAAAGCTAATGAGAGAGCTCTGTAAATATTTTTGCAAGCCCAAAGCATGAGAGAAAGCATGAAATTGATTGTTTGAACATCTAACAGTAACTAATTTGTGTAGTAAGTATGATACCCATTAATTTGTAATGAAGGTTATGAAGGTTAATTCATGAGCATGTCTAAGTGTATTTAAATACCATTGAAGAGCAGAGTATTGTTAAATTAATAATTCCAGGGAAAGTCTTAGAAACATTTTAAAGAAAGGCAGCATGATTTTAGACAGGCAATGAACGAAGAAATTGGAAGCTGCTAGGCCATAACCTTCTGATATGAGCAGAGGAGGTCATTAACATGAAAATTGCCGAAGGGATTTTTTAGCAATTGCAGACTTTGTCATATCAGTTTGGGTTTTATTCTCATTTGCAGTGGCTAAAATACTGTTTGTGGCTGCTCTGACTTCAGTATTAGTGTGTGTGTTGATTTCAGGAAGTATTATAAAAGACATTTCACTGAGGCTGAGAGAATTACTTACCTACTAAAATACAGAGCAAGACTTAGAGCCAGCACATCCCCGTCAAAGCAGTTAGCCTATTTTGGCACAAGTGAGGTAACTGTAATGAAGGAAGCATCATATCTAAACCCACCATTTCTCTTAAGCATGTCTCAGTGCCACACAAAATTTGATTTTCAAACTATTCTTTGGAATAGAAAATAACTTTTAAATGACTCCAACTTTTAATCTCACAAAGCCCCTCAGTGTCAATTCCTGACACAGCACACTGTCAGCTCTTGATCTGCTCTCTGCAGTGAAGACAACTAGGAGAACCACTGTGAAAAGACTTTGCATGAAGTTACAGTTATCTGTGACATACAACATCAGCTAAAATGTATTTCCTGAAAAACAGATCCTCTGGTTTTGTATCCTTTTGAATTACAGCAAAGATTTGTTTATTATTATTTTTTTGAACTTATGAGATTTTCTCTGTCCTAATTTTAAGAGTTGAATTTGAGGTTGTCAAATCTGATCTTTTTCAAGAAGCCTTTAGAAAGATTTTTCTAGTGTGATTTGTGCAAGATGATTCAGGCCTGAGCAAATGTGACCCCTCTGTGCCCTATTCCTGCCTAGACAAAAGCAGTTGCCTGCAGCTGTGTCCATCTTGCCCTCAAAGGATTTTTAAAATGCCACTTGACATGCTGAATGTATTTGAATGAATATTTTCTGTCATTACCAATTGAAATAACTCCTGCTTTCTCCTCATGACCTTCAGAGCTGGAGCCCTGTAGAAGAACAGCATCCTTCCTCTTTCAGACAATTATAAGTCTGATCGCCCTATACCAAAAAGGAAGTTTATGACATGAGAAATATTTCCTTGTTATTGAAGAGAGGCTGTGGGTTAAATGATCTGTGTAGACATCATAGGGAAATAATTTAACAATTTCTAGTTTCTAGTCTCAGGCTAGCTCAGACGTGAGCTCACTCTGTGGCTCTGGACACATGTGTTGGGGTGTTTTATGAAGTCCAATTTTGTTTAAATCTCTGTGAAACCTAAACCAGGATTGTTGCATCTCAGTGAAAATCAAATAGACAATTTTTCCAGAGAATCTGAAACTAGGCCTACAAGAGTTAAGTGGCAGTGGACAAAAGGAGCTGGGGCTTTCCTCAGTTGGAAGATACTGCACGTAAAAAGGAAGATAAAAGGAGTACTTTGTGGTGGGGGAAACCCTGATCTTGGTTATAGGAAACAGTTCACTCCAAGTAGGCCCTTCAGAGAAGACAGGGGTTTGATTTCAGTCTGTACACATGCTGGCAAGGAACACAATTATAGCTTTGTCTCCTCTGTTATCAGCAGTACTAGGGAAGGGAAGTCACCAGCATTTTATCTGACTTCTGTTTTTCAGAGAAAGGGTAAGTAATTTTCGCCCAAGCTTCCTCAGAGACATCTTTGATTGCCAAGAAGCCATGCTGGCCGTATACCTCCAGTTTATATTGAATACAGCCGCAGTCAAAGAGACAGAATTTCTGAAAATTTCTCTTAAACTACTTCAAACTCAACATGTAAAAACCATTTAAGATGTGCTTACATTCCAAAGAAAGAATGAAAGAAGAAAGTACGCTCTCCATTTGTGTTAAGATAAAGATAAGTCAGCTGGGCTTTTAATAGAGGGAAGGGGATTGGTTTTATCCTCAAGTTTCCCTTTTAAGTATTCATTTACTACTAATCCAGGTTAAAAACCTCAGCTGCCACACTCATAGCAGTTTTAGCTCAAGTTGTCCAACCCAAGCTAAGAATACACTTTTCCCCCTCGAAAGGGGGAACTGACATATTTTGAGTTGTCTTATTTGTGAAATGGTTGCTTCTTACCTGTTCCTTCATTCGTATGTTTATGAGTTAATGCTTGAACAGAGCTTGAAAGAAGTCCTTGTTTATTAAATTTGAAGATCGGGAGTTGCATAAAATAGAACAGAGATAACCGCCTCTACATCTAGCTCAGCCTCTCACCTGTCCTGTTTACTATGTTTGTTTGCTTTGAACAGATGAAGCAAGGTAAATAAGCTGGTTAAAAATAAATCTTGTGAAGCTATTGTACCTGCTTTTTCTGCACAGAAAGTGAAATGAAGCAGACAGCTCAGGTCCTGAATGTCAAGGCATGATGGCAGCCAACACTGCCTGCTAGAAAAGAAAGCAGTGAACTGAATTTTCCTATGTGACTTTACATGGTGAAGAGAGGTGCTGATACAAGTATTTTATTTATAAACTAGAGAAACCAAATAACAGCATTACTGTGTATCATACAGAAAACACTGGCAGGGAAGGGAAATCCAGCTTGTTATTTTTTGTTCGTCTGAACTATAGACTTTGGAATAATCTTTCAGGCAGTTATTTGCTAGTCTTAGAAACTTGTTAGCAGTTAAAAACAGGTGAAAAAGCCCTACATAATCTAGCATCTTCTCAATCATTCCGGTGAGAGTCTAAGCACTGAATGCACAGATGACATCAAGTTGAGATTTTTTTCTCCTCAGTTGTAACTGGAAAGATGCAGATGTGTAAATGCTTCTTGAGAAATTTGCAACTTCCTGTATGTATTTATTAGTTATTCTTGCGTCTCTGTACTCTTATTAGAACAATTAAGCTGAGGTTTATCACATCAGGCTTTAGGTAACAACTGAAGTACCTAGGCTGAAATCCAAGCTCCTGATCTCAGGGGTTTCCTCTATCCCACTCTCAATTTGAATCTGGGTTTAAGTTGCTCCAGAGTCATTAGGAGCAAGATAACACTTTCAAAACCAACTGATCATACTTATATACCGCTGTGTATAAGCAAGATCTACAAGCCTGAAGCAGGACCTACAAGCCTGAAGCACAACAGGCTGAAAGGGAAAGACTTGTTCTGCTCTGCTAACACATAAAATTAGCAGCACTGATGCTCAGAAATTCAAATGCTTATGGAACATCCTTAACTGTCACCAGCTTTTTCAGAGCTGGTTCCTTGTGGGTAGTCACAGAAGACAGGGAACTTCTGGTTACAGAGCTACTCATACCATGTTCTGCCACACCACTACTAGCCAAAAGCAGAGCCTTCCACCTTTGTTTACAATTTCATGGTCTGCATCCAGCATGTTTGAACACACTTTCAAAGACAGGTTCCTTCCAGTAGGAACCTGCATGTCTACAGTGTGTCACAAACAGCTGTCCTATCTGTCATTTTAAATGCATCCATAATAATATAGCATTTCCCCTCTCTTCCCCAGGAAAAGTCAGGTTTCCATCCAAGTTTTTTTTACCAACTCACCTCCTGTTTCTTCTTATTCTTTACATGCAGCTAGTGCTGGTACATGTTACTAGCAGTGGTGGCTAGATTTGATGTTGCGAATCTAATGTGACATACTTCATTTGGCATTGCTAATTCCTTTCCTGTCATCTGGGTCTGTAACTCTGTTCTGCAGCTGCTAAGTTTCTGGAGCATTGCTTTTGTTTGACCTGCAAGTGCCCAGTTTTGAAACATTCCAAGCATGTTTTATCAACACATGAAGAATAAACACTACACAGTACTCACTAATAAATGTGTGCAGCCTTTTCCCAAGCTTGTACTTTCCTTATTCCTTCCATACTCACTGCTACCAGAAGTATTTTATTTTTCCTTCTTCTGGAAAAAAGTGGACACTAGTGAGAGCAGAGGATTAAAATGTACAAAGAAAATAGCTGCAGTGGAGGAAGGGAGATTACAATGACTCCTGCTCACCTTTGTGTGTGAAAGCAATCAGTCCTTCAGTTTGCAGTAACTCTAGTTTGTCATCATTTAGTATTGCCTTACTACTGGGTTTTCTTGTTTTCCTTAACCCTGTTGAGAGATAGTCTGTGTTACATTTATGTATTATTACATCTATTTATTATGCTTATTCACCCAAAAGATCAGGAATTAAAGCAAAGAACTTAAATTGATAATTTAAAGTTTTAGTTTCCTAGTTAAACAAGGAAATAATTAAATGGTTTGAGTGATATTCAATTATTTCAGTAGCCTAACTGTAAACAGAAAAGCCTTGCTGCAAGATTTTCTTTCACTCATGTTATCCTCAACATTCTATTCAAAAAACACTGGCATCGAAATAATTTCAATGGTTTCATAGAGGGATAGGTTTACAATTGTACCATGGGAGACACATGTTGTTTTATGTGTTAGCATTTTATACTGTGAGTGGCAGAGTGCAACACTTTCTGAACTCTTCTGTGCACAGGCTCAAGGGATTTTGTAGTGCTGGAGATCCAGTACAATCATTAAAGGGCATATCCTGATGCCTTCATGCACTTGAATAAATCTCTCTATGAATTCTATAGTGTTGTTCATGTGCTTAAAATGATCAGGGTGCGGCTGCAATTGCTTGTAAAATCACTGCCTGCTGCAGTGTGTTTGACCTTGGTCAGCTGCCAGACCCCATCCAGCTGCTCTCTCACTCCCTCCCCTCAATAGAATTGGGTGGGGAATAAGATGAAGTTCACAGGTCAAGTTAAAGACAGGGAGATCACTTAATCAATTACTGTCAGGAGCAAAACAGCCTCGACTTGGAGAAAACTAATTGCCAATTAAAAATAGAGCAGGATCGTTAGAAACAAAGATTGTATTGGGTTTGAGAGGCAAGGTTTTGTTAGCAAGGGGGGTACAGGGGTGGCTTCTGTGAGAAGCTGCTAGAAGCTTCCCCCATGTCCCACAGAGCCAATGCCAGCCGGATCCAAGAGGGACCTGCTGCTGGCCAAGGCTGAGCCCATCAGTGATGGTGGTAGCAACTCTGGGATAACAGATTTAAGAAGAGGGAAAAAAACCTGACACGAGTGGAACAGGAGAGAGGAGTGAGAATATGTAAGAGAAACAACTCTGCAGACACCAAGGTCAGTGAAGAAGGAGGGGCAGGAGGTGCTCCAGGCGCCAGAGCGGAGTCCTGCACGAACGCCTCCAACGTGAGTCCTTCCCGCAGGCTGCAGCTCTTCACAAACTGCCCCATTGTGGATCCCTCCCACGGCTGCAGTCCCTCTGGCACAGGCTGCTCCAGCGTGGGACCCCACGGGGACACAAGTCCTGCCAGCAAACCTGCTCCAGCGTGGGCTCCTCTCCCCACGGGGCCACAGGTCCTGCCAGGAGCCTGCTCCAGCGTGGGCTTCCCACGGGGTCACAGCCTCCTTCGGGCATCCCCTTGCTCCGGCGTGGGGTCCCCCCCGGGCTGCAGGTGGGTCTCTGCTCCCCCATGGAGCTCCATGGGTGCAGGGCACAGCTGCCTCACCACGGGCTGCACCACGGGCTGCAGGGGAACCTCTGCTCTGTGCCTGGAGCACCTCCTGCCCCCCTTCCTCACTGATCTTGGGGTCTGCAGAGTTGGGTTTTTTTAACAGTTTTTTCATTCCTCTCAGCTGCTGTGCAGCTTTTTTTGTCCTTTCTTAACAATGTTTTCCCAGAGGTGCCACCAGTGTTGCTGATGGGCTCAGCTGTGCCCAGTGGCAGGTCGATTTTGGAGCTGGCTGGAGCTGGCTCTGATGCAGGGGCAGCTCCTGATCTCCCTGAGAACACCCCTGAGCATGGACACCCAATATACCTGATTTTTTAAAACGTAGAATCACAGAAAAATTCAAGTTGGAAGGGATCTCTGCAGGTCTCTAGCCCAATTCCCTGCTTAAAGCAGGACTAACATGGAAGTTAGATTGGGTTCCCCAGGAATGGGAATTTCACCACCTCTGTTTGTCAGTTGAAGTAAGAAAAACTGGATGGGTTGATGATTGCAGGAGTGGAGACTACAGCCTAGCTTGCAATTCAGACTTAGCCATTACTGAGAGTGGCTCAATGCCATGAAATTAGTACTGTGCTTAAAGAGAAATCAGTATTGGCATCCACGCTGTTCGAAATGGAAACCATATATGTTCACATAACAGCAGGCATCATTACAGCCACCATTAACTGCTTCCATTCTGCCTTGGAGGCAGAATATGCAACGAATGTGAAGAAAGGTGGAATGTTCCCTAAGGCAAAGACTGCTGCATTTACACCGCATTTAGCAGAGTCTGAATCCTGAAGGCTTTAGGTACCACTGGAGTACAAGTACTAATGACTTCTGTAGCAACCATTTTGAGCTCGTACAGGTCATGGCAGTCTGTAAAGAAAACTATGTGTAACTGAAAAAATTGATTACTTCAGTCTCCCTCCTGACCCTTTTCTTGCACAGAAACCTTGAATGCTTCCCTGCTGCAAATCAGGAAATGTCCTGTAACATGACAGAAGGAAAAAAAAGGATCCATTGGGTTATTTCCATGATGCTTTTGAGTGGTGCTACAGCTACAGGGTGAAAGCAACATTACCAGATGTTAAACACTGAAACTAGAGGATACCTATAAACCCCCTGTTTTCCAGGGACAGATAGTTCAGGGTTAACATCATTGCAGGCAATCTGAATACTGTCATCCTAAGGAGCGAGGACAGATGCCTGAGACTAAGAGCTTCCTGGCATAGGAAACAGGATGAATAGGTGAAGGAGAAGACCTGGGCTAGAAAACTCATTGGAAAATCGTGAAGAGCTGGTCTTGCTCTTTCTGCCTTAAAAAGAATGGAAAAATAGAAATCAGTAGCTGTTGCTTATGTGTTGGCAGCTTCTGAATTTTCATCTTCCTTTTCCTTGCTGGCAGCTGGAGGGGTAAGCACAGCTTTTCAGAGCTCTGTCATAGACTACAGAGGTAGCCATGGATGTTTTGTTATAGAGTTGGCATGTGTCTGGAGCTGGCTTTGCTGTCTGAAATGAGACTGGTAGTGGAAGATAATAAGTGGAAAACGTTGCCTGATGATGTAAGTGAGATGCGGTTAGCATTAAGACGAAAGCAAGGCTGCAAATTCTGCATAATTATGCAATCACTTGTCTAGAGGATGTAGCTGTTATATTTAATTCTGCTATCTATTTTAACTTAGCAGAACTGAACACCATCTGTACTCAGAAAATAAAGACAAAACAAGCCCATGTTGCTTGGCTGTTGGTTCTGTAAGCTCTTTGGAGAAAAGACTATGCCCATGGGTCCGTAGGGCACCAGGCTTCAACGGTGTTTCAAGCACCTATGGGGTATCTAAGGTGTTTGGAAAAATAAATCAGAGTACAAAAATATTGTATGGGGGATTCGATAGCTGGCTCCGTGCTGAATTGCAGATTCTGCTTAGTGCCAAAGCTTTAGTGCTGTTTATGTTTAAGGTTTGCTTTTTGGCTGAGCTGAAAAACAGAAGGCATGGCTGTTGTTATTTCACAAGATTTAGACAGGTCCAGATCACTGAGAAACTCAATTTGAGGGTTGCTTTCTCCCAAACAAAAATTGCTGCTTTTTAAAGATGTTAATTTTGAAATAAATGCAGCCTTTATAACATCTTGTAAATATATACTGCAGTACAGTGCCCTGTAGCACTTTTCTTGGCATTGCTTTATTAATAGCCTCTTTGATTCCTTCCAGGTTAACTCAGATTGGTCTTGTTGCAGTAAAGCTAAAGACTTCCATATTGAGATTCAGGTTTTGCTCCACATCAAGAGACAGAATGTTTCTGGACAGTATGTAAACTACCTTCTTTCCTTTGAAATCTTTATCATAATTACATGATTTGCAGGGGTAATCATGCATATCATCATGAAGAGGTGATCATACCTTGTTCAAGTCAGTCAGCTCTCTACTGATACTGCAATATATTGGCAGCAAATGGCTGTAAGAAAGTCTCCCTGGAAAATCTTGTTAAATCCAACAGAAAACCCAGGGAAATATGAAGTAAAGAATCGACTTGACAGGAAAATCTGTTGATAGATTAATTTATGAATGCCACTAATGTGCTTTAATTAAACGATGCTGTTTTCTTGTAACTATAGGAAAGACAGGAAAGACATTGAATCAGCTTTTCCTAGAGGCACATACTCAGGTCATTAAAGACACATGGATTCTATCAGTGTATGATCAACTTTTTAACCTATGAGCAACTTGCACTGCCTGAAGAAAGGCCTGAAAGGGAATGCCTCACATGGCTGTGCCAAACTACACATTCCTAGCATGCTTTAAAAATTACCTCTCTTTTGGTGCAATACAGGACAGTGCAGAATGATGTATTTCACAATTTATATTAATGTCACTTCCAGCCACGTTTGGTGAACGGACCAAAATGCAATCTGCTGAAAGATGTAAACCAACTTTCCTTTAAAACACTGGTAGAACTTTAACAAAGGAATACCAGGAAGAAATTAGTTATTGTTGTCGTGCTGATATCCGCATGCCTTGGATCAGTGCCTTGCTCTGTAGGATAATTGTACTACACTCAAGAGAAACGCCTCCTACCCTGAGGCATTAACCAGTCTAGGGTTGCAACGCAATAATGAGTTGTGTGGGCTTGAATCTGAAGAAGAAACTGAGGGCTGAAGGCTTAATTTTAGAAAAGATGCAGCAAGTGAACTTGCAAACCCATAAAATGTAGATGAGAACAGAACTAATAAGAAAATGTTGTTTAAGCCTTTGGACTGCATAATGTGAAAACTCAAAAGGTCTGTCTCTTTTAGTCAGGACTTAAAAATTCTGAAAATTCTATATTGACTCTGAAAACTCTCTATATTTTTATATTACATAATTTACCCTCAGTAGGCGAACAGCTGTGGTGACAATATTACAGAAGCTATAAGCAGTGTCTTCTGAGTCATCACTTGTCTTAAGAGGAAGCTTTCCCAAATGATACAACAAACTTTTTCCACTCTAGAATTCAATAATTGCCTTTGCATTCACAACAACTCTTCATAAAATAAAAACCTCTCTTTTTTTCACAATCACCATGAGCACCCCTGTAGCATTATTATAATAGTACTTGGCAGCTGACAAAACTGGGCTCCTGATGTGTGCTCTGCAAACACAGAAAAATAAGTCAGCCATCTTACACTAGGAAGGCCAGAGTTGTCATAAACAGTTTGCTTTTTTTACCACTTGAAAATTGGATGTAAGGTTAATCTTTGTGGAATATGAACCTACTTTTATAATTTTCAGTCATTTCCATTTATGTCAGATTATGTTACTTCACCAAGCTGAAATGTTATATTTTGGTGGGTTTCTCCTACTAGAAGATTAGAGGTAAATTGACTCTGAAAAATTCTCCAAACACCAAAGAAAAAACAATAAGACAGCATTCAATTCAGCTGTGCCAGAAAAGAAAGCCTAAATTACTCTAAAAATTATTTCTTAAAATATCTTTGATGAATAATTCACCTTTGTAGATACGATATTCTCTCTGCTCTTCAGCTAACTGATAATCCTACAGAAAACTGAAATAGCTATTATGGAGGAATAAACAGGAATTGTAGAAAACAAGACAGTGGGGACACACAGTCCATTAAGTTTTTCAACCCCAAATTTGGCAATTCTGTTTTTTTAGTATTAGAAGTGCAACACGGAAAGCAAGCACAGACTGTTGGGTGGTGTTTGTCCTGTTGCAATTCTTCTTCACACAGTCAGCTATTCAGAATCCTCCTCAGCCTTGTGGCCGCACAGCATGCCCCTGCTCTCATAGTAGAAGTTGCCCTGTGATGTCTTCATGCAAATCAGGGATTTTAAAGCAGGAAATGGGAGTTAATTATTTACAAGAAGTTACGTTCTGTCCAGTGTCAGTCATACATGATACAGCAACATGTGCTTGATTGCTATATTTGACGTGTCAGGGAGTATTTAAATAGACTCCTTTTATAGTGATATAGAAGTACACCTAAAAATGTGGACATGTTTAGCTATGCAAATAGTTGAACTCGGTTCCCTCTCTGCTGCACTTTTAAATCTCTAAGGACCCTTGAATGCAAATAAAACAATATGTGCTTAATTAATTATAGAATCAAAGACCAATGTTGTTTAGAATGGACCTTTGGAGGTCTCTAGTCCAACTCTGCTCAAAGCAGGAATAATTTCAAAGTTAGAAACGGTTGTGCTGCTCCTCATCCTCTTGAGTTTCAAAAAATATTTAAAGAAAGAGGTTACACTGCCTTCATGGGGAACCTCTTCAAGTGTTTAATCACTCTCACAGTGAAAACCTTCTTCCTTATATTCAATCAGAATATCCCTTGCTGCAGCTTTCAGCTGTTGCCTCTTGTCCTCTCACTGTGCACCTCTGAGAAGAGTTTGTGTTGCTCTTTCTAACCCCTCTTCAGGTAGATGGCAATTAGATCTCTCCTTATGGCAGCTCTGCCCTTCAGCCTTTCCCTGTAGTGGCATCCACAAGGTTGCTGACGATGCCTTTAACCCAATGGTCCCTGTTCATGATGAAGATGCTAAGTAGTCCCAGTATCAAACATTGAGGAATGTCACTCATAACCAGCCATTTCAAACTGTTCACCCCAGTCCTTTGAAACTGATGGTCCAGATACCTTTCAATCATCTTGTGGTCCACCTATCTAGTGCATATCTTCCCAGCTTGGCTACAAGGATGGGAGGCTGTGTCATGCCTTGTGAGAAGATAAATGACATCAATTTCTCCCCTCTCTTCCACAGAGTTCATCATCAAGGAAAGGCATACAGGTTGGTAAGGCATGATTGCCCTTGGTAAACCCATGCTGTCCGCTTCTAGGAACCTTCTGTCCCTTCTGTGCTTAGAAATGGTTTTCATGAGGTCTTGCTCTGCAATGTTGCACTGCCTGCTAGAGAACAAGGAGCATCAGCATGAAATGCTGTCATGTTAGATTGGTCTCACGTTCACAGAATCGCAGAAATCATCAAGGTGGGAAAGATTGTCCTTGAAGATCCTCCAGTCCAACCATTAACCTCACCCTGACCGTTCCCAACTCCACCAGATCCTTCAGCGCTGGGTTAACCTGACTCTTCAACCCCTCCAGGGATGGGGACTCCCCCCCTGCCCTGGGCAGCCCATTCCAACGCCCAACAGCCCCTTCCGCACAGAAATCCTTCCTCAGAGCCAGCCTGCCCCTGCCCTGGGCAGCTTGAGGCCATTCCCGCTTGTCCTGTTGCTTGTTACTTGGTTAAAGAGACTCATCCCCAGCTCTCTGCACCCTCCTGTCAGGGAGTTATAGAGGGTGATGTACAGTATACATAGCCGTACTGGCTAATGCCTGTGGATTCCCTGCTTTCTGTGTTTACGTGAGTCTGCTATGAAGGATACTCGCTGTATGCTGCCTTACTGGGGTTCCTGATACATTTTTTATCTGGGGATAAACTGAGGTCACTTGGAAACATTTTCTTTTATGTGGAAAATAGAACTGTTTGGATCCAAACCTGTATTAAACTTCTTCAACAACCTTCTGATGTGAATATTTAAAAATTAACAACCTTATCATATTTAAACAGTTACCAAGATTAGAGAGATTAGTTCTTACATAACAAAGCTAATTTTATTTATATATGCTGTTTTTTCATAGAGAGTGGTGTAAGGGCAGCTACAAAAAGATCAAGAGGCAAAGCATTTGGCTTTTAGTATGTGTTTCACTAAGCTAACAATAATTATTGGTGAAGTTTACTATATTGTGCTTTTGCTATGAACTGCTGATAGATCTTTTCTAAACACAGTAGTGCATCCCAAGAGATTCTTCAGATTCCAGGGACAAAACCAAGTTTATTAAAAAAAACCAGAACAGTTCATAGTTATGAATTACAATATCTGTGTTTATGTATTTTAAGGTTTCTTACCCTGATGTATACAAGAAGCTATTACACAAAACCAGTTCTACCTGAAATTTTATTTTCTGTATCTGACTCTCTATCTTTGTGCACTAATTGACCTCTCCTCTCTCTTGTCCCACCGTTTCAGTAATTCTGAATCTGCACTTCTTTTACAGTACTGCAGTAAAAGGACAAATGTTATTAAGTTTTAATGCTACTATAAAAGCAGCTGTAAAATCTCTTTGGCTGCCTGAGATTGTGCCAGATGGTAAAGAACTGGAAGTATCACAAATGTCATGTTAAGCAAGTCTGATTTGAGGGACATGTTATGTATCCCACATAAATAAAACACTGCTAAAACTGACCCTAGAGTGGTTAGATTCAGGAATAAGCTCTTCTGTAGCCTCAGGAATATCTCACAGTAACTACAATGCAAAGTGTTTCTAATACTCTCACTCACATTATTCTGGTTCTTTGCCAAGACCTGACAGCTTAGCGTTGCTACATTTCTCTAGATGCAGGGATTGTGATAAAGCTCAGCTTTTTTTTTTTTTTTTCTTCCTCCCAGGACTTTCAACAGAAATTTTTCTCTCAGAAAAATAAAACTACAGCCAGCCTCTTTATCAGAAATGTAGAGACGATGAGGAATAAGTGCTGCACTGACACTCCAAGCTATTTCCTTGAGCCTCAGTTATCCCATCACAAAAAAATTATTTGTGTTAAATTGAAAGGTCATTGACCGTACAACTGGCTGAGGATTTTCCCTACTTGGTCGACTGGAATTTTAACATTTTTTTTCCTTGATATAAAAAATTTTAACCCTCTTGCTGTATTTCTAGAGTCCCTGAGAATGAGAGAACCATGAAGGTCAGAAGGGACCTCAGGAGATCTCTAGTCCAACCTCCTGCTCAAAGCAGGGTCAGCTGTCACGTCAGACCAGTTTGCTCACAGCTTTATTCAGTCTCCTCCTGAAAACCTCTGAAGATGGAGACAGCACATCTCTAGCTTCTGCTCCAGTGCACAGCTACTCTCAGAATGAAAACTATTTTCCTTAGATGCAATCAGTACTTCCCCTGTTTCACTTTATGACCGTTATTTCTCCACCCCTGGCTGTGCACCTTGGTAAAGAGCCTGGCTCTGTCTTCTTGATGACCCTCCTGTAGCTACCAGGGCTGCTACTGGTTTCCCGGAAGCTCTCTCTTCTCCAGCCCTGGTGCCTCAGACTCTCCTCACAGGGCAAGTGCTTCAGCCCTGACCCTTTTGGCAGGTCTCCACCTGATTTATTCCAGTTTATCAGTGTCTTTATCCCAGTCTTGCACTGGTTATCCTACAGTCCTTCACGGCAGCTTTTATTAGGTTCTGGGATGACAGTGGGGCTGAGGAGACTTTATTCTCCTCATCAGCGTGCTCTTTTTTCCTGGTGGAACGCAAACACCAGGTCAGACGACACAGCTGCACGTGTGGATAGCACACTCTGTTCTCCCTCCTATCTCCTACTCTCATCCCCAGTGTGGCTTGGCCTATCTTTATATTTAAAAGGAGAGGGCAGATGTTAAGGTAATTAATTACAGCCATTACATAAACCAGAGAGTATTCTGCATACAGCATATTAAATTAATCTGATATTTTTGCAGGTTAAAACCACTGCTATTGACAGTTCTAGGATACGTCTATACTGCACACCACAGTGCAGGGTAGAGGTACTAGTTCAGGTACTTGAAGAGCACTCCCAGGGTGAAATGGCAGACTTCACTGCTGTCTGTTTTAGTACTTGCACTATTTAGAGAAATACAACAAAGTCTTTCAGCATATGTGGACAAAGCACAAGGATCTGAGCTTTAAGGGGTGTGTTTCCCTACAAAAGTTTGAATTAGGGGTAACTTTGGATAGCTTGAGAACTGACAGTAGCTGACTTCCTCCAGCACATGGGCAGGTACAATCTGTGGAGAATACAAATCCCATCTGGTGATATGTTGTAAAAACTGGTCTCCTGCTGGCATTTTTCTGTAATGTCAATGAAACATATCTATGTATTATCAAAGAGATGCATGCTAAATGACAGTTAATGTTGCAAAAAAAAAAATGTATTCTAGTATACCATAAATAGTGGCAGCACAAACCAGACAAGCCAAGTAAAAAAAAAAGAAGATGCAAATAGTACTGGTAATAGTCATAGAGATCCCTGAACTCTTTCCCTCTGTTACATATATGCTGAACCTGGTCACCTTTTACAGAATAATATTGGGGTCAAAGTCATTGCACTCAGCTGGATGATATCTGGGACAACAAAGAATTTTCACAGTAGGTTTTTGGGGCATTAAGAATGGGAATAAATGTCTGAGACACTAAGAGAGGAATTTTAAGACTGTGCAGAGCTCTAGTTTGAAAATAATGATTAAATTTGCATAGGCAGTACCAGGTTGTGGCTTGGTTGCTAGTATCAGTATAAATTTAGAAAGTGTATTGTCCTGCACTGAAAGAAATGTTATATCTGCCAATAAAGATCTTTCTCTTCAGATTCATGGAATTCTGCTTCTGGAAGAAGGAATATAAAATGAGAAATGCTGAAGTTGGAGAGATTACGTCAAGCTGACCTCCCTGAGTGTTGTTCTAAACAAAGCCTTTCCTGATGAATGATCTTGTTAATAAGAACTGATTTTAGAGACAAAGAGTTTAAAATCATGAGATGCGGTGTTTTTTCATGGACTTCTAGACCACAAAGACTTGTCTGATACATACTAGAGCACCATACTTCATGTACAGCCTGTCTTCTCTTTGTCTGGAGTGCACAGTTCTTACCAGACAGAATAAAGGCTTCTTATCTATGCAGTCTTGCTTAGCATAGCACAGAAATATATATATTCCTGTGAGTCTGAAGTGCTAAGGCTTGGACAACCGGCCCAAGCCAGAGTTGACCGATAGATGAATCCTGTGTATTTTATAACTGATAACCATTGTGCCAGTAGATATTGTACTAAGTTATAACAACCCACATGCAGATCTAAAAAGTGCTAAAGCATTGAAATACTGAAGCCTGAACAACAGGCCCCAAGCCAAAGCTGCTAACTTGGTGTGTAATCATTAACAAAGTATGTAAACTCAGTGAAAGATGCAGCTTAGACAAAATATAACCAGTAGTGAGGAGAGAACGTATCCAACTTCCCTTGTTTAGCCTTGTTCAAGGCTGAGAACCCACGTATTTGGCCTTGTTAGAAAATCCCCTGGTTCCCCTCCGAGCCCTGGCCAGGCTTTGGGTGGAATCCAACAGGAGAATGAAACCAGAAGTTTTCAGCTCAAAACAAAGGTGCCGGCTATTCTGGCCTGTCAATCTTTGGTATATAAGGCTGGGCCTGTTTGCAGCGACTTTGGCAGCCTCACCTGCCTCAGCGTAGGATTTCCCACTTGCAGGGACAGGCTCTGCAAATCCTCACTGTAACCGGGGCTCCACAGCATCTGCGGATCTGGATGATGGTAACATATGCAAGTGGTGATGTATTTTTCTTGATCACCATTCTCTCTCTCATGTAGTAATGATTTAATGCATTACCCCGTATTTTCCTGTTTGTTGCTTTAAGTGCACTATTCTGCTTTTTCTTACTGCGTGTTTTCTGTATTACACTCTTACATTATTTGGTTATCACCAGTAAAATACACCTACTCTTTTCACTCTGGTGTCTGAGTTTAATTGGTATTCTTAATCAGCAAAGCAGAGACAGGTAGTGGAAGGAAGTAGTGGTCTGATGTTCATTTCTCACCTCAAGATACTGCTGTGCAACAACCTTATTCATAAGTGAAAGAGGATATTGAACTGAGCAACATATCAAGAAACCTGCAGAATACAAATAATGTCTATATTCAGTTTCAAAAGGAAATTCCTGTAGTCCTTATACACATCATGGTGAAACCCTGCAGGAGTTAATGTACAAAGTCCTGACTTAGCCTACATATAGTTCTCAACACTATTTGGAAAGATACACAAGCATGAATAAAAATCAGCACTAAAAGAACATGCCCAATAACCGTAATATTTTGAAACTCCTTAAGTCACTTAGGCACCTTACAGCTTACAGTCCTAGAGCTTCTGGAGGGCAAATTCCTTTCTCAGCTTCACTCCAGAGCTCTTGTTATCAGGTGGTTTTATCATATCCACTGGGAGGGAACAGATAAGGGTTGAGGACTCAGTCCTATATTATAGCTATCAAAGATAAAAGGAGACATATATATGAGGGAAGGTGCTATGATGAAGATATATCGATGGCTTTACTGTTACATGGCCTAAGATTCATTTCACTAAATAGAATCATAGAATGGTTTGGGTTGGAAGGGACCTTTAAGGGTCATCTAGTCCAACCTCCCTGCCCTGGGCAGGGACGTCTTTCACCAGATCAGGTTGCTCAAAGTTCCAACCAGCTTGACCTTGAATGTTTCCAGGGACAGGGCATCTACCCCTTCTCTGGGAAACCTGTTCCAGTGTCTCAACACTCTTACTGTAAATAATTCTTTCTTATGTCCAATCTAAACCTACCCTCTTTCAGCTTAAAACCATTGCCCCCTTGTCCTGTCACTACAGGCCTTGGTAAAAAGACTCTCCCATCTTTCTTATAAGCCCCCTTTAAGTACTGGAAGGCCACTATAACGTCTCCCCAGAGCCTTCTCTTCTTCAGGCTGAACAACCCCCACTCAGCCTTTCTTCACAGCAGAGGTGTTTCAGCCCCCTGACCATTTCTGTGGTGCTCCTCTGGACAAGCTCTAACAGGTCTGTGTCCTTGTGCTGAGGGCTCCAGAGCTAGACACAGCACTGTAGGGGGAGAATCCCCTCCCTCAACCTGCCAGCCATGCATCTTTTGATGCAGCCCAGGACATGGTTGGCTTTCTGGGCTGTGAGCGCACATTGCCAGCTCATGTCCAGTTTTCCATCCCCCAGTACCCCCAAGTCCTTCTCTGCAGGGCTGCTCTCAATCCATTAATGCCCCAGTCTGTATTGATACTGGGGGTTGCCCTGATTCAGGTGCAGAACCTTGGCCTCGCTGAACTTCATGAGGTTCTCACAGGTCCACTCCTCAAGCCTGTCAAAGTCCCTCTGTTTGGCATCCCTTCCCTCAAGTGAATCAACTGCCCCACTCAGCTTGGTGTCCGTCAGTCACAAAATTTCTGAGGGTGCACCCAATCCCACTGTCTATGTTATTGATGAAGATATTAAATCATACCAGTCCCAGTATGGACCCCTGAGGGACACTGCTTGTTACTGGTTTCCATTTGGACACTGAGCTATTGACTGCAACTCTTCAGATGCGACCATCCAACCAATTCTTTATCTGCCTACCAGCCCATCCATCAAACCCAAATCTCTCAAATTTAGAGACAAGAATGCTATGTGGGACCATATCAAAGGCCTTACAGAAGTCCAGGTAGATAACATCTATAGCTCTTTCCTTGTCCACTGATGAAGCCACTCCATTGTAGGTCACCAAATTAGTTACACAATTTGCCCTCGATGAAGCCATAGTGGCTGTCTTCTAATCACCTCCCTGTCTTCCATATGTTGCAACGTGTCTTCCAGGAGGATTTGCTCCATGATCTTACTAGGCATAGAGGTGAGGCTGACTGGCTGGTAGTTCCCAGGGCACTCCTATTTAAAGATGGGCATTCCTTTTTCCAGTGATCGGGAACTTAATCTGATTGCCATGACTTTTCAAATATGATGGAGTGGCTTGGCAGCTACTTCAGCCCATTCCCTCAGGACCCTGGGATGCATCTTGTTGGGTCCCAGGTTTTATACTTACGTATGTTCAGATTCCTCAGGTGGTCTTGAACCTGATCTTCACTTACAATGGGAAGGGCTTCATTTCCCCAATCCTTGCCTTGAAGTTCAGGGGCTTGAAAGATACAGGAAGAGAGAACCTTGAAAACTGAGGCAAAAAAATTGTTGAGTACCTTGGTCTTCTCTATGTTGGTTTTCACCAGTTCTCCTTTCTTATTTATTCAGGGTGTGTGGGGGGCTACTCTTTTTTTAATCATCCAGTTTTGGCCAACATACCTATAGAAGCTCTCCTTATCATTCTTTGCATCCCTTGACAAATTCAGCTCCAGCTGTGTCTTTAGATTTCCTGACCCCATTCCTATACATCCAGGCAGCATCCCTATATTCTTCCCATGATACATGGTCCTTGTTCCACTGCTTATGAATTTCCTTCTTACACTTTAGTTGGACCAGAAGGTCCTTACTGACCCATTCTGGTCTCCTGCCTTCCTTGCTTGACTTTTTACATATGGGAATTGAGAGCTCTCGCACTCTAAGAATAAAGTCTCTAAAGAGCTGCCAGCTCTTTTCAGCTCCATGAGAGAAGTTTCCAAGGGGGTCCCATTCACTAAGTCCTTAAACAACTGAAGGTTTGCTTTCCTAAAATTCAGGGTCCTGTCTCTACTCTTCACCTAGCTCACAGCCCTCAAGATTGAGGTGTTTGCAGTATAGACGTCTACAACTCAATGAGTTAGAGCTTCCTTCAGGGTTGATGGAGAACTACTCAAACATTTCCATGTAGTCTACAGCATGACTGCCAGACAAATCCCATTCGCAATTCCTAATTCACAGCAGTAATTTGAAAGAGGTGAGAGTACAAATTTGGAAATGATTTTGGAAGGTATTTCAAATGTAAGGCTGAACATGGAAGGCTGTATTATATCACTTATTACTATGGGATTTTGAGGGTGGCCATGTTAAAGCTAGAGCAGGCTCAAGGCTTCTCATCTGATTGGGTAGGTGATATTTTATAAGCAAGATTGCATTAAAGAAACATGTGACTTGTAAAATTATTTTCTCCTCTTAACAGAGGCAGCCTAGCTAAAACATAAACACTTTATTTGGAAGCTGAATTAGATTTCTCTGTCAAGGGAACTTTAAATTATTCAGATATGGCCCTCAGGTCTGATAAAGCCTTACCCATGTTGAGGATATATCAAGATCAAGAGTTTTTTCTGCATATAGCTCTAAGCAGCCGAGTACCACATCAGAAAGTTAAACAAACAAACATTTACTGTATTTGTGATCTTACAAAAAGAAAACACATAATAAAAGCTGGCATTTCTTCATCAGCTGACAATATTTCTAAGGGAAAAAATTACTTAACTATGTGAATCTTTTTGTAGCACAGAAGCATCCTTCTCTATGCAAATTGTTTTGTCTCTTACCAGTGACCCCATAGAACAGGTTTGCTACTTCCAGAGTTCTTGAGATTTTATCAGATTTGCATTAGTACCTTTCATCTTGTAGTTCTGTTTTGATACTAACTTCACTATATCCTTCCTTTGAGGGCTACATTAATTATGAACAAGAATCATCCAGTATTTATCATTGCATATAGCAGAGAAATCAGACACTAATCATGATATAGATTAATTAACTACAGGATGAGCTGGATTGCTTGATAGTCCAAGTTCATTTGTAATTTTCTTTTAATGTGGTCAAGTGCTAGATCATAGTCATAGGTCAGCCAATATAAGCTGTAGCAGGACTGTCATGTTAGCAGTAATAACCCTAAGAAAACTGTACAGGGTTACATTGGATAACCAATTAAACATTACACCCTTTTTGAATGATTCATATGTCAGTCTTTCTCTAATTATGTGGAGATATCAGTTAGAAATAGCAATGTGACTTACCACTGTATATTCAGCAATAGTAAAGCTTATTTTTGGTGTTCATAATTCAGAAAGAATACTGGAAAAATCTGAAAAGGTTGAGAAAAGATAAATACAAGTGATTAGGAAAGAAATGTTAAAAGTATGAGTTGTATAATCTCTTAAAAAAGAGATGAATAATCTTGAACTCTGCAAGGAGAGATCTTTTTGTAGTAAAGAATTTGTTCAAACAGCAGACAAACCACAAGATCCTATGGCAAAAAGCTAAGCTAAACAGTGAAACTAAAAATGAGATGCCTAATTTAACAGTGATTGTTAGTAATCCCTGTTGCTGGAACTCATGGCACCAGCCAGAAGTTACAGTTTCAATAGGAATCACCTGTGGCCTGGGCTACACAAGCTGAACAAGATGCTTTTAACAGTCTGTTATGACCTTGAAGTTCATTAGCATAAATCTTTGAGGCTATGTTTTTCTTCCATATCTTTGAAGAAGTGATCCCTGAACTTCCAGGTTTTCAAGAGTTTCCCTCAGTGCTATATAAACATAGTTTCCTATATTCCACATTTGTGACTTCCTCTAAATAAGTTATTTGAGAACACTGGAAACCATATAATCCTGAGTTTTAACACCACAAAAATTCAGATAATAAAAGCCCCATGAAGATCACACCTTGTGTTTCTGACGTTCTTTGTGCTTTTTGAAGAAGACTGTTCTGAACCCTGCACTCATGAAAGCATGGAGCCATTTATACTGGGATTTTTTGCATTTAAAATACGTGAAAGGAAGTCGGCAAAAAGTCTGTGGCTGTGATAAAACTACATCTCATACCTTCAGTTTCAGAAAAACTGCTCTCTACAGTGTTGGGTACTTTATGCACCAGATCCGGAGGAAACGTATTTCTCTCCGTGAAGATCTACGCAGAGGCAATACGTACTGAGTGACTCATTGTCTATATAGAGATTAAACAGCTCAAAAAGAAATCCTGGAGTGCCCTAAGTTGTTTCTCTGCCGTACAGCCAGCTCCGGAGGTGAAAGCACCACAGAACCTGCCATCAGCTCTGTGCTTACAGTTCACTGAAACTATGACCCATGATAAACATAAGACTCTTATTTAGTGGCAGTGACATACCGCTGCTGAGTCACCTGGAGCAAACAGGAGGGAATGGCACCACTTATCAAAGCACTAGGCCATGACTTCACCCACCTCTGAGGCGCCGGCGGCGGGCAGCCCTGGGGCACCTCAGCCCCTCTGGGCCAACCGGGAAATCAGCCCGTGGCTGACCCGGGAGACAAAATAAACTCCTCTTTGGGTCGGGAAGCGTCTCCCCCAGGGGCTCACCCGGCGGGACAGGGAGATGAGCTCAGAAGGGGACTAAGGACAACGAAGCGCCGGCGGGGCAGGCGGGCGGACCCGCAGGCGGACCC